>NW_018406268.1:962879-1059406 GCF_002113885.1 Mizuhopecten yessoensis | reverse complement strand
CCCCCCCCCCCCCCCTCCCATTTTTGTATCATTTCTTTCACAGACAATAAGAACATTAATGCTTAAACAGCCCAGAAAAGACATTCGTGAAAACTTTGCACTTATTTGACCTTTAACCTCCAGGTCAAGGTCACAGCGACCGAACAACAGTGCATTGTACATCATTTGTGGGTGATGCAGATATACACCTTGGCGTACACCTTTAAATGCTTGCAAGTATGAGACTTTTTGACCTTTGACCCTGGGGTCAAGGTCACAATTACATAGTGAAAGTGCACTGCATATCGTTTATGGGTGATGTAGTTTTAGTTCTAGTTTCATCAAGATATCTTTAACAGTTGAAAAGTTACAGCCCGGACAAGATGTTACTGATTTTTTTCCACATGTTTGACCTTTGACCTTGGGGTCAAGGTCACAATGAACTAATGACAGTGCACTGCACATCATCTATGGGTGATGCTGCAGGTATACTTTAAGTTTGATCAAGATATCTTTAACAGTTTAGAAGTTATGCCTTGGACTAACTTCTATTTAAAAAAACAAGATGGCCAGCAAGCTTAAGGGCCTTAGCGATCACCTGAGTTATTTCATAGGTACTGGTAGCTTTATTTTATTGTTTAAGATGTGATGTGGGAATCAACATGTAAACTAAGTGAAATATGATACTTGTCATTCCATCAAAGGATAAGAATTTTAAAATATTGGTAAATGTTCCCTTTGGGGCCCCGCCCTAGCCCCTGGGGATGGGGCAGGAATCCCAATTTACAATGTAATACCCTCATCCACCAAAGATGATTCTGACCAAGTTTGAATAATTTTCTGCTAAAAATGGATCAAATATACCCAAAAGTGTTATTTCCCTAAATATACTATATAGTAAACTTTACCCCCTCCCCGAGGGAGAACGAATGGGTTCGGGGTACTAAAATTTACAATTTAAATAAAGCCCATTATGATCTTTCCATTCATGCAGAGAAAATGACTGTAGTACTTTTAAGTCTGGAGAAGAAGATTTTTAAATCATTTCCTAATTTTCCCTTTGAGCCCCAGGGGTTGGGGTAGGAATCCCAATTTTACAATTTTGTAGCCTCATCTACCAAGGATGATTCTGACCATGTTTGAAAAAATTCCATCCTCTGGTTCTTGAGAAGAAGACGAAAATGTCAAAAGTTTACGCATGACGGACGGAAAGTGATCAGAATAGGTCACTTGAGCAAAGCTCAGGTGACCTAAAAATAAACAAAGGGCCATAACTCTGTATATAGTGGGGTACAAAACCTGATTTCATAGTGAAAGAGATTCCGCATTTCCAAGATACATAGATATGGTAAGTCTGGTCAACGAAGGTGAAATAACATGGAACTTATGCTATGGATAAACTTCAGTATTAAAAATAAACAAAGGGCCATGACTTTTTATATATATATAATGGGGCACGAGACCTAATTCCAGTGCACTAGACTGCACACCTTCGGTGGGTGATACAGCATGTATACTTCAAGTTTGATCAGGATATCTGTCAATGTTTTAAAATTTACTGGCCGGACAAGAATTTACTGAAAATGTTGCACTTATTTGATCTTTGACCTTGAGGTAAAGGTCACAGTGACCTAATTCCAGTGCACTGCACACCTTCTGTGGTTGATGCAGACATACCTCAAGTTTCATCAATATATCTTTAACTGTTTAAAATGTATGGCCCGGACAAGTTGCGATTAGAAGAACCAGAGGAAGAACCAGTACTAATATACAATATGTCTCCCTTCATTCGAAGGGAAGATATAATTAAAGGAAACATAAAGGAAACAGCACAACTACACTTAATAAGAACCAAACAGGTATTCTTTAGCTTTTATGGTGAATAAATCTACAAATTGACAGTCATTATGATGGAAGAAGTTTGGAAAAATCTGTATTTAGTGCTGACAAACTTTTAAAGTTGATGTAACTTTTCACAGCATTGACTCATACCTGATTGGAGATAAGACATAGCTTTTAAAGTAAACCAACATACTGGCCAACTCTCCCTATTTAGGAGGGAGACTCTCGATTTTGAACCCTTAAATTTAGTATTTCAACCAGTGAATTTGCTCAACTTTTCCTATATTTCAAGATCTAATGATCATGATTTCATCTGAAAGAACAACTCAAAATGTGTCATTTAAAGGGTTATTTTGTCTCTAGGGGGTAGGTATATATACAAACATTTTATTTAGATTTTAATTTTGAGCATGCAGAATCTCCCCCATGGAAAGTTCAAGAAGTTGGCAAAAATGCCAACACGAAAGTCCATGAAGTACATGTCTGGTTGTCCATCTGCCAATTCTAAGGCAGTTTTGGGTGAATATTTGCATGAAACATGAAAGATATTGAAAATAAACCGATACATTGATGGACCCAACTTATTTTCAAAATTTCTTGATATCTTTCATTTGTCCACCACACAGCATTTAATGACATATTCTTCTGAAAGCTCATAATTGTTCATGGAATGTATTTCAATGATGTGCTAGCTATATATATAGTCCACCACAGGACAGTGTGATCACTATTAATGTAATTAACACCAGGTTATCATCGTTTGTACTGTTTTGTGGTTTATTTTGTTACAAATTTACTTCATTATAACAAAAGAATCAGTTAAAAGCCCAAATAATTAGGGTTTACTGGACATATCTATTCTACAAATGAATCGTGTGGTTGAAAGCTTAATTGCACAGCTCTTCAAGGTTTTATCATATGCATAGTATTTTCAATGTTTGTAAATTCCTGTTTGTTTATAATTACAGGGGTTTCATTTGTAGCCAGTACCGTAACCCCATGAAAAAAATCCTACTACAAATGTTTCACTGGCTGAAGGCTTTCATGAAAAAAAAAGGAGGACGGTTATCAGCAAGACTTGGACAAACTGGCGCTCTGGGAAAAAGACATGGAAGATGGCCTTCCACCTGAGCAAGTGTAATGTGTTGTCTAGATCTGTGAACAAGGGGAAAAACCCCCATGATCAATAATTATATCCTCCATGGGCATACACTAGAACACGTAGACCAAGCAAAATACCTGGGTTTTACAATTCAATCTAACTTAAAATGGGACTCCCACATAAATAATTTTACCGACAAAGCAAACTCCACACTTGGCTTCCTCTGTCGAAACTTAAAAAATAGGTTCAACATCAGTTACGGTACAGGCATACAAATCATTAGTCCGTCCATCCCTAGAGTATGCCTGTCCTGTTTGGGACCCATCATACACCCAGGATATATAACATCAATAAGATTGAAATGGTACAACGCAGGGCTGCTCGTTACGTACTATAAACAAAAACGTCTACACTCATAGAAAATCCAGTGTCTCCAATATGTTGAACCATCTTAAATGGTGATCCCTTGCCGACAGACGCAGAGACACAAGCCTATGTAGGATGTTCAAAATTGTAAACAATCAGGAAGCTATTAGTAAACACACTAGACTAATACCAGCAGCAACCAGGCAATCAAGGCATGCCCATCACCAATCCTTCCAAATACCACACTGCAGAACCCAGGTCAGAAACAATCCTTCTTTCCCCGATCAATATCTGAGTGGAATAAGATCCCACCAGATATCATATCCTCCTGTTCTACTACCGAATCTTTTAAATCTGCTCTCCTGTCAATTTACCCTCAAAATTAAACCTATATACATGTATATATCATTTTGGCTTTCTTGGATTCGACTAAATCTCTTTCTCCCTCATGACATTATCTTCAACTTGTTGAAGTTGGTCATTACCATTTAGAAGTAGAAGGTAATATGAAACTGTACTGAAATTAACCGCCTACTTTGTGTAAGATACATGCATATATGCAACTTGAAAAATTATTGAAACCCCTACTGTATAATATGGTCTTTTCCCATATATATCACACCCAGTATGAACCCTCTACCAATATCATTCTGTTTATTACATACTTACTAATAAAAGCTACTATCTTATGATCTATTTTTCTTTTGAAATAATGAAAAACAAAAAATGTCCAAAAGGGGTGTGATACGGGTTTTGCGGACCGATACAGGTTTTGGGGTGTGATACGGCGGGGGCTGATACGGCTTTTGGGGTGTGATATGGCGAGGGCTGATATGGTTAAGAGCAATTGTGTCGTATCGCATACATACAAAAAACCCGTATTTATTAGTAAGTATGTAATAAATATGGATATTTAACTCACAAGATTGCCACTGTAATTTTCTGTGTTAAGGTATAAGAAACCAACCTCTTTTTTATGTGACACACCTTGTTTCCATACCAATGTGTATGCCCAACACAAATATTTTAAAATCAAACAGTCATGTTTGTACTGGTGTCAATCATAAAAATGTGACTGCAGCCTTATATAGGTAGTTGCAAAAAGAATGTCGAGATAAAATCAATATATAACAAACAAACCGATTTCTCACAGTAAACACCGATCAAAAATAAGGACAAACGCTATTAGACATTTTGAATGAATGTAAACATTGAATATCAAGAAATTAAGCGATGCTGTAAATTTTCGCGGCTTCATTGATTCAGCACTGTCGCTGTCAGCTCGCCGATGTAAACATGACTCAGAATTCAACCGACTTTTTCAGACATATCTGGGCATTTTCGTTAGTTACACTGACATTTTTTACATATTCAACCCCAACATATGCCATGTGCATGTCACCATACATACCTTCAATGTTGAAATTCGTTATAATCACGTAAATGTTACACAGCCTATAACCGACAGTTGGTATCCACAGGCACAGATATTTGTAACTTTGCAAATCAGCAAACGCAAGGTCAAGACCTGTCCTGTTTCAGCCAATCAAATTCGCTGAAATCCGAATATCTTTCGTACCGATGCCATTAACGGTGATAGGCTATATTATCAGACTTTATTCCTCATTATAAATGTATAAAACACGTTCATATATTCTTTAATATGTTTATTTGAATGGTTTCGTTTAGTTTGATTAAACACATACTGAAAATAGGTTTATGTGATAATTGATAATTATAAAATATTGACGAGGGAGTCACGTTATGGGTTGATAACATTATTAATCCAAACGCAATCATCTTTTGAGCAAACAAGAGGCTTGCACAAATCCAAGCTTGAAGTGTATACTTTTTGAGTTCGAGGCCAGGACGTTATCACAATCACAAGGCAGTATTTATTTATGTGAATCCCTAGCATATTTTCGATTCATGCCGTAATTCGTTGCTTTTTGTGTAGAGACGAATGCATGTCTACTTCATTTTATGTCTGATTAGCAGAAAATATCAACGTGTGTAATAGACATCCTAGGTGTTCGAAGATTTGACCTAATATTCATGTGGGCTGTCTAAAAAATTGCATTGTATCACTTTCATCCCCATCTGAGTCAGAAGGTGTTGACAGTGTGTAATACCTCAACTTGTGCTCTGCAGACATCATGCTTATCAAATAAATACATCTAAAGTATATATAGAGGACTTGATATTACATAGGTAAGTTCTATGTGTAAATTTGTATAATTTATGAATTTAATAGCATTAAAGTTTATTTTAAATGGTTCTCAACAATGTAAGAACTGGTTCAATAATCAATATGAGCAACAGAATATAGATATACACAGTACACTGGATGCTATAAAAGAAATAACTATTAATTATTTTTCAAACTTTAAAAGACACTTCATAAATCCTTTTAAACCATATAGAGTTTAAACAAATTCAATACCTAAAAGAGGTTTAGAACTTATTATCATATGAAGTTTAGATACTTATGGTGAAAGAATATTTCAAAAAAGGAATTAATTAAAAGCATTAAATAACATGAAATATTCTGATGAGTACTGAAAAACATTTGCACTATACAAAAACCTAAGATGCTGAAACATCTGTATCCCAGTTGGGAAAAATCTGGATCATGTACATGTATATCAGACAACCTAACTCCATCCATATTAAGTGGTCCCTAATCAAGATTACAGATACTTTTGGTAATCCTGAGTAGATGGATATCGGAATACTATTGGGTATATAAATGCCAAGTGACAATTAAGATAGCCCTAATAGATAGATCTAGAGCATCCATGAAGAGTTAAGATTTGAATCCCACTTTCTTACTGTTAAATTAATACATTTGTCTACCAAATAGATTGAACCTTACAATCAGTTATAACAGTCATGTATGGTTCAACAGAGGCCTAGGTAAAGAAATTGTGTTTAAAAGAAGTAGTGGATATAAATTGGTATGGGTTGATCCTAGGTGATGAAATAGCTCTGTATTTTAATTTCTACTCATAAAAACCAACTTATCATACTTGATAATACAACATTCTGATAAGGAATAGGGAAACCCGGCCTAGGGACTTAACCCTTTCACCACTGTAGACCATAATAGGCTCATCCATATATCAATGCATGGTATTGTCTACTAAAGTTAAATGGGGATGAAAGACTTTTAAAGTGGTTACACAATTGTCAATGAAACACCTATATTTCTCAAATCTCTTTTATGAAATTTTTCTCTTTTTATATTGCAGCAAATAACTATGGCTTTAGCAGCACATGGTAGTGATGCATCACTGTTTTCTGATATCCGGGACCCAGGAGCTCGTGTTCGCAAGCTTTGTGATTACGCATGTCAGGTTGATGTGGACACCGCAATCCCACCAAAGCGCTACCTCAGATCTGGCCTGGAGATGATTCGAATGGCGAAAGTCTATGAGGAGGAAGGGAATATAGAAAGTGCATTTGTCCTCTACACAAAGTTTATATCGTAAGATTTAGGTTCTTGGATACAGAAATATCGAAACAACATGCAATTGAGACAAAATGTAATTGTTATTACATGATATTGAAATTATCTCAAAACTGATTATTGATTGAAAATTGATCAATTTATGGTTTTCAAATAATTTCCATTATATACTGATAAGGAGATAGTTTGTGGCTCTATCTATTGGGGTAACTCAGCCCTATCATTTCATTAAAGCATGTTTAGTACAACCTCTCCAAATGAGTGACCAAATCTGTTTCATGTAATTTTACTCTATCTTCTCTTTGAAAATCAGATAAGGCATGTCTGACTTTACTAATTTATAATAAAAAACCTGCATGTTTGAAAAATATTTCATATCTCTTTTTTTTTCTGTTAAACCAGATTGTTTGTTGAGAAACTTCCAAAACATCCAGAGTTTAAAAGTGCTCCGGCCACAGATGTATCGGCTGTCCGTCAGGTAACTTCTAAACTAACCTTGTATTATTGAAATATTTATTAAATCATTTTGGAAAACATTTTTCTTCTTTGTAAAAAAAGTCTTAAGCTTTTGTTCAGTTCCATAAATGCTCTTTGAGACAAAATTAATTGGAAGGTAGGGGGGNGGGGGGGGGGATGGTGGAAACACTGGTATCTCCTAGTCTGTCTGCCTGTGGACACATTGGTTTAATTTCAAGGCTAAAAATTCTGTTTGTTAACCAGAGGCTTAACATTTCTGGCTTATTGCATAAAAAACCCCACATATCTCCTCAATTATAAGGTTTATTTGTAAAACAGGTGATTCCTTGAGTAATATTTTTATTTTATTTTTTTGTAGAAAGTGAAATCAGCTTTTCCAGTTGCTGAGCAAATTAAGGGAAAACTAACGAAGAAATATGCAGAAATTGAACGCAGACGACAAGCAGAAGAGGTAAGTGTATTTATATAATCTCTCCACAGGACAAGTATTTAAATATTTGGATTTTAGTTTAACAAATGAAAATACTAATAATGCTTTTTCCATTCTCTCACCCTAAAAATGCAATATCTTACCATAAATACTTGAATAAAGTCTTGAAATCCCATTGTAGAGGAAAATTCAAGAAGAGTTGGAGAGACAGCAAGATAAAGTTCGCCAGGAGGAGGAGTTGAGACGTAGACAGCAGGAGGAGGAAGACAACTGCCTTCGTCTGGCATCGGAAGCAAAATGGATGCAAGAACAAGAGCATAGGCTGCGCGAACTGAAGGAGCAGGAAATGATGAAGAACATTGACTCCCAGTCCCAGATCCACGGTCCTACTGTGGCCAATAATGCTGACAGAACTGCACTCAACAACCAGAACACCAAACCAAGTGCACCACCGGGGGCACTAGGACTGGCCTTCATTCCTAACAACTTGGATGATGGTCGACCTAAGATTGAAAAGAACCTTTTGAATGACCCTACAAGGATGTCTTCCAGTGTACCAAACATACCAGATAGAGAACTGAAGAAAAACCTAGTCATAAGTGAGACAGACCAGCATGTAGGGTGAGTTATGTTCAGATTTTTTTTTTAATTGTTTAATTTTGAAAATTGGCTGAACTCACCTGTTTTGACAATACATGCAATTAGTGATGGAGTGTGCATGAAGACTCCTGGGAAGAAGTACATTGACTGACCACCACACACAAGACGTCAAATCTCATTCCCTATCACCTGAAGTACATTGACTGACCACCACACGCAAGATGTCAAATCTCATTCCCTATCACCTTAAGTACATCGACTGACCACCACACACAAGACATCAAATCTCATTCCCTATCACCTGACGTACATTGACGGACCACCACACACAAGACGTCAAATCTCATTCCCTATCCCCTGAAGTACATTGACTGACCACCACACCCAAGACATCAAATTTCATTCCCTATCACCTGAAAAACATTGACTGACCACCACACACAAGACATCAAGTCTCATTCCCTATCACCTGAAGTACATTGACGGACCACCACCCACAAGACATCAAATCTCATTCCCTATCACCTGAAGTTCATTGACTGACCACCACACACAAGACGTCAAATCTCATTCCCTATCACCTGAAGTTCATTGACTGACCACCACACACAAGACATCAAATTTCATTCCCTATCACCTGAAGTACATTGACTGACCACCACACACAAGACATCAAGTCTCATTCCCTATCACCTGAAGTACATTGACGGACCACCACACACAAGACATCAAATCTCATTCCCTATCACCTGAAGTTCATTGACTGACCACCACACACAAGACATCAAATCTCATTCCCTATCACCTGTGTTGGTTTATAATTACAAATGCTGTATTGCTGCTCATATTTTGGCAATAGTTTAATTTTAAGCAATTGTATTTATATCTACCAATGATTGTAAATAGGAATGAAAAAAAAACAACGTTTGACATTCTTATTCTACAAATTGAACTACACATGATATCTGGATCAGGGTTGATTACAAGAGATTTATAGAATGAGATTAATTGGTGTCATCTGTTGAATAACTGAAAGAAAACTGGTTTTAGTTAAAATGTACCAGGCTGTTACCTTGCTCATTGACTATTGGTGCTGATCAGGATGAGATGGCAAGATTTGTGTTGTTAGTGAGTGTAGATCTTAGATATACAAATACCAGATATGTACATGTTAGCTTTGGCTTGATCTAGTGGTTAAGATTCTGATTGACAGGAAACACTCTTTGCATAGAATAAACAGTCTTTATTTTGAATTCAACAGCATATATATGCAACGTTTTCCTATTGTTATTATATCTTACTTTCAATCATGTTTGGATGAATATATGTAAAATGATCATTCGGGTGAACTTGTTTGTTTACATTTCAGACCTCCTGGCGTTGACAGGACGAGTAAGCCAGCTTTCGACCACTTCACCAGTATAGGGGTGCCTGGCCTCAATAAGGGAGGTCTGAGGGACGTCTTTATCCCGTCAGACCTTGTCAGGAAGTTCCTGGGTGTGGCTGAACACAACACAATGAAAAACATAGAAACATGTGGAATATTAGCAGGAAAATTAGTAAGAGAATCAGTCAAAATGATTGTCATACTTTGACCAAGTTGTTTGAATACTGCAATTTTCTTTTGATGTTATGGGTATGTAATGTCTGGTTTCAAAGACAAATGGTGTAATTTAAAAATAGTTCTTATACTTTTTGTGCCAAAAATGAGTCAAGAATGACTATTTTTCCAGATTTATGAAGAAGATAATGTTACAAGAATTGGATTCTTTTGATAAAATATATATCAGGTTTTTTTGGAGTCCAAATTAAAAATGGTTCACTATAAGCATAATTTATTCATTGATAGACAGATAGACAAGGTCATAAGGTTGACATAAATACATCACATGTGTAATGTTTAATGATATTCACAACACAATCGGAATGCAAATATTAATTCATATTTTAGAAAAAACAATATTTGTTTTATCATTTAATCAAATGATTGTTCATTGTAAGAGTTTCTTGATGCAGTAAGAAAGTTTATGAATATGGATTCTGTTCAACTTTACAGTCCAAGAGTGCATTCTACATATCACATGTGCTGATCCCTAAGCAGGCGGGGACGTCTGACTCCTGTGTGGCTGAGGAAGAGGAAGATATTCTGATGTACCAGGACCCTCGTGACCTCATCACCCTGGGCTGGATTCATGTCAGTAATAGAGAAAAAAACTGGTCACAAGACCAGGGCAAATCATGAATGAAGGTTACCTCAAAAGACCAAGAATACAGGTTAAACGGCCAGGGGTAAATCTGTATAGAGGAATACCTGGTCATAAGACCAGGGGAAATCATGTGTAAAGAATACCCAGTCGTGAGACCAGGGGAAACGCTGTGTAGAGAAATAAAAGGTCAAACGACCTGGGGTAAATCTTGTATAGAGAAAATCCTGGTCACAAGACCAAGGGACACCCTGAATAAAGAATACTCAGCCATAAGGCCTAGGGCGTCCTGCATGAGAAATAACTGGTCTAACAGCCCAGCAGTAAATCTTTTGTAGAGAAAAACCCTATTATAGGACACGGGGAAACCCTATATAGAGAAAAACTCTATTAAAGGACACAGGAAAACCCTATTATAGGACACGGGAAAACCCTATATAGAGAAAAGCCTGATCACAAGGCCTGGAGAATACCTGTAAAGAGAATAACTGTTTAGAGGACCTGGGGAAATCATATACTTATAAAAATCTGTAATGTTTCTCGGCATAAAAAGGCTATTATATGAATTTGATGTTGGAGAGCTTTCTATCAATTAAGACCATAGGGACCCAGGAATTAAGAGACATACATGTGTGTATTTAAGACCTTTTGTGCAAGACTAGGTTGTTCCATATCTTTAAGTTTTATATTTGGGAATTTCAAAAAGAAACTGCTTTCATACTTTGTAGGGAAAGCAACATATCAATCGAATTAGTCAAGTGTACTAGAACTCTATACAATAGATGCATATTTATCTGATCAAATATTTGTAAATGAAATTAAAAGAATGAAGAAATTATTAAAAAAATACATCTTTTTGCCTATAAAGCATTGATGCATCAGATGTAGAACCTGGAACTTTAAGTTTGATTATAAAATGTTGATGTGGTAATGTCTGATTTTCGTTGCAGACTCATCCGTCACAGACAGCCTTTCTGTCTAGTGTGGATATGCACAACCAGTATGGTTACCAAGCCATGCTGCCCGAGGCCATAGCCATCGTTTGTGCACCCAAGTATAATGAGTATGTTTATTAGCTGAAAAGATTTTCACCTGCAATATGAAAATAAAAAATAAAAATACTTACATATGAAATACTTTATTGAATCATTTCGTCAACTTTTTGTCAGCTTATTTAGAACAGGGTTATTTTTGTGACAACTTGTGAGTTTAACAGGAATTAACTACCATTATAATAATGATAGTATCATGATAGAAATAATCATCATGCAGCATGTTGATTTTTTTCCTGCTTGTTTACTTCTGTTGAGAAAGAAATTTAAAAAATAATAACTGTGAATGCTGGTAAAAAGGAACTTTTTTCGTTGTAATTCTAGAAGATAAACAGTAAATATAATGTACTGATTTTTTTCTGCTCTGAAATCAACTTGCAAATGTGTAAATGAGTGTTTGATGCGAATACAGCAAATGATCCTTAACCCTTTCACCACTGTAATGGACTCATCCACATCAATGCATGGGAGAGTCTACTACAGTTACATAGGGGTGAAAGGGTTAAACAGGAAAATTGTGTATTGTTGTTAAAAGACTGATCCGTATGATTTGAGGTGTAATACTTGTTCTACAGGACTGGGATATTTACCCTGACCCAGGAGAGAGGGATGCCCGACATTGGTAGTTGTAGGGAGCGTGGATTCCATGATCATAAAAAAACGCCTCCTTTATTTGAGGTAAGTGACATTCCAGATCTTACCACTTAGTCCCAGTTTTTCGAAGCCACCGAATCATCATCTGAACCAGATGACAATGCAGATCTATCAAGTATTGAAATAAAAAAAATAAAACTGCTGAAAAAACTACATGTATAGGAATTTTCAAAATTATCATCTGAAGAAAAGAAATTCATAAACGTTTGTTAAAATTTTCTGGTATTTCTCAAAAACTGTTTTGAAAATTCGCGTAAATGACTTGTAACTACAGCTGATCAGGTCTCAAACTTGAATTTGACAAGTCAGATTGTCCACCTTATTGCTTTCCTTACAAAACTTGGAACATGACCAAAGTAAACTGGACAACAACTGGGATTATTTTTAAATTTAGAACTTCCTAAAAAGGCCTGCAACCTGTTATTATTTTTGTAGATATACAAGTAATCACTTGAATTGAACAGGATTTTTTTTCAAGATATGTGTGCAATAGAAAAGTGGTGAGATTCGAGCTCTCTACCTTAAGTCCAGGTTGCTTCATGATCCCGCGGCCTGGACTCATTTTCAAGGGGACGGCTTGGTTGAAATTGGTTAAAAACAGATACTATAAATAAGTGGTGTCAAGAGTGGTCAAGTGTTATGTTTCAGACAAGAAAAGCGAGTGAAACAGGTTTTATGTTACACAGATACAGTTTATATAATAAATAGTTTTCATCTTCTCACTGAGATGAGGAAAACTAATTATTATATAAACTGTATCTGTGTATGAGACTCGGCTCTATTGTTTTAACAAGTTTGTAAACAATTTGTTCTTTTCTTTTCCAGACTTGTTGTAATGTGAAGATGCTGGATGAGATGAGAGTAGAAATGGCAGATTTGAGAAAATGAGAGTGCTGAAAATCACAAAAATTAATTAACATCGACAGGGATCCATGTACCCTGTAAGAGGAGACCCGCCATGCCTGTTAGTGCTGAGTGTATGATCTGACTAGTTGTAGGACATTTCTAGGTCTCGATACATTTCTCTGGGACCTATTTAAGCAAACCCTGTGTAATATGGAAACCTGTTTAAGCCAGTCCTTCAGCTAGATTCTACATTGTTCATTTCTATATAAATCACCTGTGCAATCTGAATACTTGTCCATTCCAAATTGAATACTCTAAAAGGGGAATTTTTTGCATGTGGTAATGTTGGCATTGACCTCCTTAAAACTGATCATGATGTGGAAAATTTCGCATTAGCATCAGTCCTGAAATTTATATTTTATTTTTTACCTATAATCTTCATATCTATAAATGAATATTCACATGTGGAAATTTACACATTGCAAAAATTTCCTCTTTTACAGTAATACAATTTCTTTCCATGCTCTGCTGTTGATGACATGATGTAACCTGGCTTATTTCTATGGCATCACACTATTTTATATAGGAGACTGTGTATCTTGTTTAACCCTAGGTTGTTGACAGAAATTCTGATCTGGTCTTTGCTTCTTTAAACAAGTCTCACTCTATATATGCACAGAGGAATTTTTTGCTGCACAATATGACATTGATTTGAATGAAAAGGTCTTATTTTTATTGCTCTGGCAGGCCACTTTTAGATTTGAATCGTTTTATATGTAAATTTGACAGAAACTGTAGAAGACTTGACTATGACTAGGGCTGAAATGTGTTATGTTTGTTGTGCTGTATTACGGAGATAAGAGTTATGTCTATTTTTATTTGGCCTCATAGTATTACTGGTATCTCTTTCAGCTTCAACTCTTGTTCAAAACTTTTACCTGAAAAGAATACCAAACATTTATTGACAAGCTTTGTTTTGCCTAGTTAATTCTGTTGTGTTAAAAAAAAAAGTTTTTTTTGTCTTGAAATATTTTTATTAGTTCTGGTATATCTACATCCTGGATATATTTATATGGCCTTTGCCTTGTACTATGGAAGGTGTAAAGCAATGACTGGGTTAAAACACAGGGAAATACAACTGATCAGAATGGAAACAAGTGTAAACGTTCTAACCTTTTTGACAATTATATTGTGTAGTGTTTGTTGTTTGAAGGTAATGAAATTACAATTTTCGTGTTGTTTGTAAATATATTTATATCTAATGTTTAACCTGTACAATAACTTTCAATTAAATCAACCATTATTATCTGAGGTTAGCTCATCTCTGTTGTGGTACAGATTTTGTGGATGGGTGCCACAAAGGGATAAACGTGGCAGTAGATTGACTTCTAAAACCTCCAACCCGCACAACCCTGATCATCTTAACTCACACCACAGGTAAAATACAAATAGTGTATTTATCCTGCAATTAAGCCAGGGGGCGAAATACATAAAGTTTGACTGAAAGTGTAGAGCAGACCTATTGCAGGACAATGAAATAGTTTGTTAGTCTCTTTAGTTAACTTCCATTGATATGGGTGGGCTTATTTCCAGGCATGGGCTTATTGCTTGGTAATCTGTAAAAGGGAGGAACAGCCTGTACAATTGTCATCTGGAACCTGAAGTCTTATATAATTACCTTCACATACACATATTGGATAATATTATGGTTAAACGGACATGTTAACTGTTTGGGTGATGTTATTTAAAATTATACACCTGTAATCATTATGGTCACCAAGTGAAAATGGCAGGTCATTCTGAAAGGTTTGATACTAGCTATTAAGAATTCATTTTCTTCCATGACCATTATATAATAGGGTGCCTCACTCCTGATATAGTAGATAAACCTGCTTGGAGTGGTAAAGATTTTTAGTTACCCGCTAGAGGATGACACTCTGGGTGTCCTTTCATTGGTCAATCATTTAACTATGACACCACGTAACAATGCTTCGTGATGTCATCTTCCATCATAGAATCGTGATTCATGGCAATTGGTTCCCCCATTGGAAACTGACAAATGTTTTTTCTAAGGGAAACATGTTGTTTCAATGTAAAATATGAACAGGTCCCAAAACTCTCGATCGGTTATTATGTTTATCAAACTCTCATTAGGTAAATTTCAGCTTATAAAAGAAACTAGGTAAATCTAGTGTCTTTATACAAGTTGAAAATTGACTAACTTGAGTTAGATAAACATGATAACCAACCACCACTCGTTTGGGAACGTTTATGAACATGTATTAAGATTTTCAATGTACTATGTCCGGTGATAGTATCAAAAGGTTGACAAGTTATTAAAGTAAGGAAAAGTGTATATTTTGCTGCACTGAATATATATGTTCTCTATTTGTTTTACTAGTCAGCTATCTTTTGTTGTGATGCCATTGAATGTAAATCATGAAATATTTGTTGGGGAAGATTAAACATTTTTTTATGACATATTATGTTAACCATACCCACAATACATTGCTGGCATTTCTTTTGAAGATTTATGGGTGTTTTTATCATGATCATGTCATATTACATGTACCAGTATACTAAAGTAAAGAACTTTGATTCTCTGCTTATCATTGTGTTTTACCATACCATGGGATGCCATTTGAATGATGGTCAAAATAAAACCCTTTCATTAATAATCAAAACATGAATTTCTAGGAAAGGCCTTGTTAAAACTTCTGTATTGTGTGTGTTTTCATTGTACATACTAATTGTACAAGTCATATTCATGTATGTTGGCTCACCTAGTCTGAAGGAATTTTGAGCCGTTTGAAAATGTGAATTTTTCAACTGGCCAGCCCTATCATTCATAGCCTAGACCAATTGCTATATTTTTAAGATGTGATGTTATCAACTTGTGATCAACTTTCATTTGGAATTCATACAATATCATTATTCAAAAGAAAGTTTGACCTTAGAACCATGACCCTAAAACATTGAAGAATAGGTGAGCGAGACAGGCTTCTTGGGCCTCTTTTTGATAATACAAAGTTTTAACATCATCTTAATCAGTTAAAGAGCAGTCTTACAGGAAGTGGAATATGATTGTATGCATACTAGTGAGTTATTTAAGTCTGTGTAGGTGTAACAGATTTTCCTTCAAGTTCTTTCGGGGATACTTTGCCATAAAAGAGGCGCCGCAGTGGCCAAGTGGCATCTGACATTCTGCTTCCACTAGCCCTCCACTGCTAGGTCGCGGGTTTGAGACCTACGTGGGGCAGTCGCCAGGTACTGGCTTTCCTCCATCACCAAAACCTGCCACGTCCTTAAATGACCATAGCTGTTAATAGGATGTAAAAACACAAACAACCCAAACCTTAAAAAATGGGTATATGTATCTTCTACATGTACACTTACTACATGTAAAAGGTCTATTAGCAATAACAGGGTAAAAGCATTTCTGCTGCTTTAACTGTGAAGAGTTCTTTTTCACAGAACTTGAAGATTGACCTATATACTGCCCATTTCTTGATTATGCAGGCAAAGAAAAGTTATATAGCAAGTATTTGGTTATTTTGACTCCCTTGTAGATTTAGTAGTAAATTGTATCCCAAAAAAATATTATTATTAAAACCAGATATCTGGGTTTTTTGTGGTTAGTCACTTTTCAATTTGTTTTATGCTGCTGTAGAGGAAATAATCCATATTGGGCATTGCATTGTATTAAGGGTATTAGAAATATATGTAAAATGTACAATCTATTTGAGGTATACTGTACACAGGATTTAGTAAAATGTATTCGTAATAAGATGAAAAGAAATATAACAAAACCTTTTTACCTCAGCACTATTAGAAACTTGCTTTAGAAAGTACGGACATTTTAATCTAGACCTATTTATAGTTACCCCATTATTTCATGAAAGTTGTGTGTAATATGTCATTGCTAATTATGCATTGCTTCTTCTGTGATATAAAAGTGTTGAAATGTGTCATTGTAAATGGATTTATGTTACAGAAATTATCAATACCGTCGTGTTGGTGTTCCGACAGGATCGCCTTTACTTGTAGACTCGGACACAAATGTGCACCGACACATGTATTCTTAGAACTTGTAGGACTTGAGACATTTTATTTTAGGAAATATTCTTGTAAACTTTAAGAAAGTAATGAGGAATGCCAAATCGGAAACAAAAAATCATTACCAGGTAATAAAAGAGTTATTAAAATGTGATTTAATAAAGAAGTAAAAGAAAAAATGTGTTTTGGTTATTACTCCTAAACTGTCCACCTTTCATTGGGGCTGTGTAAACACATTCTTCTGTAGTTGTCAATTAGCCGATTTACTCGTTTCCTTGCGAGTTACTTGACATGAACACTACTCAAACTTCATTCCATTTCTCATAGTTACATATTCTCTGTATATCTATGTTTGATGCAATACTTGATGCTAAATATATTAGTTTCAGGTAGTATCATGTGAATGTGTTTGAACACAAAACAGCAATTGAAGGTTTATTTTGAGAGCTTTCAAAAACATGTTTCCTTTGTCAAGTAAAGACTGCAAATGAACAGCATATTGACTTGAATATGACTCACCAAGTCTAAAAGTGGAAAGTCAGTCAAGTCAGCTGTCAGAATAATGTCTAGACATTTTGTCTAAATAACACTAACACTGCAGGAAGTCGGAGGAGTGGGTAATAATGATTATGTTTAATAATTCAGTACCTTATAGTACTGTATAAGGTTGGTTAGGGAGCCACGTACAGCCCTCGCCAATCTCTTCCTTTGGTAGTTTAATTTGAGCTAGGCAATTACAGGCAGCCTCAAACTGTATTTGATACGTGTGGGTCATTTAAGCTTGCAAGTTCATGTAGATTGGAGTAAAATAAAGAATGGACAGAGAAAATATAAACCTTTGATAATGTTTATTGACGATAGGTTTACATTAATACAGTATTATCGGCATATATACACATTTTCACGAGTACCTGCAGTGTGATTTGTGACGTAGCTGGGACATCTCCCAGTAGTGTTTGTTTAGTACACTGAAGTGATGATCACACACCGACATCTACAGGAGTAAATAACAGGCATTGAGGATCCATCATATATAGCACTTTAACTAGGATTAACAACATCTCGGCCACCGCAGATTAGTTCTGCTACGTTTCTGTGAAACGTCTTCTGTTTCAATATTAATCAAGTATCTAGCTAAGCTGTAACAAGTCCAAAAGGTAAATTTGTCCAAAAGCAACATCAACAGCCTTCTGAGAATGTACTTCTTAAACAGAATAAATAATTGGGCATTTCTCCCGAAATTATAATAGTATGTACAAATTCATTTAAAAAAAAGGGAATATTTTTACAATTTTCTTTCTACAATAGTTTGAAATTACTATACATAATGGTATTGAAATACACCAGCAGAGATAAATTATGAGCATATGGTGCCTGTCAAGTGTTATACACTTAAATCACACAAGGGTTCTAGCAGAACCTACACTACTTGGCTACGGGAGGTAAAGACATGTGCATCGGCCAAAGATCATTACCACACCCACTGTAAACTGCAGAATTAGTCGGGAACTGAATGCAACATCCTTCTTGGTATTATGTATATCGTATCTGTATTCTGGTCACCTCCAAACATGGTAGATATGAAAATCCAAAGCCTTTAAAACAAGGAATTTTTTGTGCCCGTTAGCAAGGAATTGTCTTATGGACTTGTAACAAAATGTATTTACTTACAGTGCAAACTACTGAAAACATTTATTTTGCAGCGTTCAAATTTTTCACGTTAACATTTTTCCGCAAAAAATCCAACCTGCAAAATTAATAACAAGATCCAAGCAATGTTTTAGCAATAATTTCTGAGATCTACTGGGTTTGTTTTAAACATGATTTACAGCAAATCTTTCATAAATTCAACAACATTTGTGTTAGTTAATGTGACCAAACAGATAGTAGTGTATACTATTATGAAACTTTACTATACCTGTAGTGATCCCTACAGGTAACTTAATATAAGTGAGAAGTTCAGTATAATACACTTAATATCCAGTCTTTGTCGGAGGGTGATACTGCCAATTAAAATTGTAATTGGATTAGTCAATATATATTTACGATTTATGAAAAAATAAAGCAAATATTTGACAAGCGATTGTTAAGAAAATAACATTTATAACATACATCATTCTTAATCAAACTGTATAGATTAAATGCTGGATAAGTGAATTCTAAAAAAAAAAAAAAAAAAATGAACACAATAATTGAATTTTGTATTTACAATATCTTGAATTAAACAGCTGAGAGCACTTTAATAAAGCCAATCACAACCTGGTACTGGAAAATACCATAAACATTATAAATTCAACAGCTTCAGTATACCTAGAGGCTGCTACCTTACAGTTTATAACAGAGATTTTCTTATACAATCATAATGATCATTCTTTCTATCGTCATTATGCTTTTGATATGAGAATCTTTCAGGCAGTGTTTACCTGACATCTTATATTGAAAAATACATACCTTGCCGTTGTGACAATGTACATTTCTATAAACTGCAAATTATTATGAAGCTAAAAAATGTACAGAATTATCATGGAAATGATTAGCAATCTGTTTTTTAAATTTAGTTCAATGGCAGATTCCAAATTTACAGATTAAAAAAGTAACAAAAACAATAATATGTTAAATGGCTTGATTTAGTAATAAACTCATCATCAAATAGAAAGCATCATTATGTCTTATTTTTGCTTTTATCAAAAGAAAATTACTCGAAGACTACAATAGGTTTCAAATATCACAGAGTTGACGAATGACTATTACTGGTCCAATTCTCTGGTGTTTTCTACATATCAGGTATACAAAATGTGTAATACCAAATGTGAAAAAAATAAAAATAATCAACATTTCTCCGAACCTGTTGTTGAATCATTCCATATATCTCCAATAACTGGCATTGACATTAATACAAAGCAAGTATCCAACAAATTACCTCAGGTAATATTTTCATTCTCAAAATATTAAACATGCACTTTTGTGGCATGGTCACAATACTGAATGTCAAAGTGACATGAAAATCAAAGAAACAATCTATTAACAAAGTCGAGGAAAGCCCAAAACTTTTTGCCATTTTGTACATGTGTAAGACAACACATCAATTACATGTTATAAAAGGGAAACGTGAGTTCTACATTATATGATGTAGACCAGCTCACAATACTTGGTATGCAGTGACCTGTAGGAGTAAAAAGTAGTTAAGTACAGGTGTACTGACAGAGTACCATAGGTTTAAATGTGTAAATTATTTGTGTTTACCTTAGAAATTTTCGCTCGATTAAAATATCTATCATTATTACTAAGAAAGTTTTGCCAAAATTGTTAATTGAGATTGGAAAAAAAATCGGATGCAAAACTTAATATCTGTGCATTTTGTTTCTGTAACAGACATACAATCTATATCATTCACATTTAAACATTTGCTTGGTGTACTAAATGAGGTGCCAATGCTTTTTGATTGCAAACAGCAAAATTAAATACACCACAAATAATTAACTAAACAGTACCAGGGGAGGTAACCCAACAGTCTCCCATGGTATAGGGATTCTGAATAATGGTAAATAAATAAGCAACATGATAATTTAGTAACGAGAACAATAATCATGATCTATTTGCTTGCCAAAACTGTGAAAACATTGCTAAAATCAAAGACTACCGGAGTACTTGGGTGGGGGGTATATTTGCGACAAAATACAGAATACAGAATGCTTGATGCCATAAACTGTTAGCTTCTTGATCAACAATAGCGTCGTGTATTATTCACGGAACAATTACATTTACTCGAAAATCATACAAAATGCTAACACTGCCATACTTAAACGGGTAAATATTGTTTTGGAAATGTGTTACCTGCATAACACTTTCCAAACCAAAGCTTACAATTTTAGGCTTGTGCGTTAAAAATAACGGGCATGATAAATAGGTTACCTTACACTGATACAGAATACATAACTTAACACAAACTTGATAAATCATTTATGGTACTTACTGCATTGCAGCCTTTTATCCATCAGTAATATAGTATACTTGAAACATAACAATGGCACCAACACTGCTTGATTGCTGTACTTGTATACCGTTTTTTTCGTATTGCTAAGAGTTATCTGCTCTTGTGAGCAGGGATTGATTGTTTCGTCATTTGTTTGTGAGAGGAGCGTCATCAATTTTTGAGAAAACAACCTAATTTTCTCACACAAACCAATGACGTAACAATCAATACCTGCTCACAAGAGAAGATAACTCTGCTATACGCAAAGACGGAATACCTGGTGGTTCTTCAATTGCAGGCCATTTTTTTAGATGGCTGCAAGAACTTTCATACATGAATGCATGACCTTTAGTTACCAATTACAGGGCTGAGTACATGGTTTTAGTAGACAGACCTTCAGGACCTAGCGTGCATGACAAGACTTATTACTCAAGATACAAGCCTAAGACCTCTGATGCATGGCAGGACCCATTACTGCAGTTTATGTACTTTTGTATATGTACATGAATGCATGGCTATGTAAATTCATCGATCATGACTGCAGGTCCTTGATCGCATGACTGCAGTAAATCTGTAATACTTGAATGCGGTATCTTCTATCTGGGCAATATAATACAATTAATCTTCAGTTGATCTAGTTCAAACTTACTACGAATTCTACTGGGTAATAATATCACATATAATAGAGATTTATCTAGGCACTCTGAGCTGATCAACACGACACTCTCCTCATCCTATTAAAGACAAACACTCCCATCCCTCTCACCCTAAACCATTGATAACAGGCGAGGATGACTTCTAATACATTGCAAAAAGTATATTTTGCATCACACAACTGAAATACACTAGGGCTATTTTAAATAATATTGATGATGCTTGATTTATGAGATAAATAAAAACAATCTTTCTACACAAAAGTTGATGTGTAATATAATCCAAAAAAAGATATGAAATAAACAACCAACAGACAATCCTATTACACGAACACGATATTGCATGCTTGTTAGAAATAACGCAGCACTAGATGTCCGATAACAAGAACCTAGAATCTCCCAGCCCACACTCACAGACGAAACACCGGTAGACAAACCAGAACAAGGACATGTCAACTAGACACAGGCATACCCCAAATCCCCATCTCCTCTCCTTCCACACCCCTCCCTCCCATCATCTCGCTTCTACTTACACCATACCACTTTCTTGCCACACTCCATGCCCCTCCCTCCTAGGCCTAGTCTTGTCTACATACGGAAATCATAAAACATCCTTGGTTTAGTGAACACTTTTCATTTAAGTGGTCTTACATATTTTGATATTTTGAACTTTAATATTTATATTTGGCATTTTTACAGAAGGAGAATAATCTGCACACCGATTCATCCGAAACAAGTTAAATGGTTCTCCCACACCATCAGTTCAGGGGCTTTTTCAAATCCATATTCTAATTAATATCAAAACATAAAGAATCACTCCATTTTGAAATGATGACATCGTTAATGATCTCGCTTTATACAGGAATTCCAGGGAGTTTTTTTTACCATAGATATTTTACATACGTTCTCTTCCACACAGATATAGTCCTAACTACAGAGCAAACAACGGGTTCTCATCCTCGTCTTTCTGTTTTAGTTGGCGATTGCGGTTTGCCGAGCGTGGCTGTTGACCAGTTTGTGCAGATATGCTGGGGAGGGTATCGGCTGCAGCAGCTCGCTCTGCCAAAAACTCGTCAAATTCTGAAACAATTCAAGTTTCGATAAAACTGCAATGTTATTTCATAAAACAGATCTAAAATACATCCACTGTAATGAATGAATTCAGTGTCATTTGTTGCTACGGTAACCTGACGTCATTATTCCATTCACAATGCGTTTTTGTCAGTCTACAACGTTTTCACTCAGAATTTCGGGAAGCAATTGAACAGTTACCAAAGTCTATATTGAGATCCTTTTTTTTCACAGAAACTTTATCTGTATATAAGTTCTTTTAAATGTCTGAGACAACAGATCTCTCAAAACAAAGAAAGGCAAAGATAGATGGAGTAGTGATGGCATGTATTAAAAGCAATACCTCATACAGTCAAGCCTTATTTATCTGGGGTAGCAGAACACAATTGTTTATAGCACAGATGTACACATTCCCACAATGAACCTAAGCTACATTGGTATTTATTGCTTACAAAAAACAACTTGTATGATGTAGTTTTCTGAATAAAAGATAGGATTTCTTTCCATACATTTGTCAATTTGATCTGAACAACTGAAACAACGTTACACTGTGATGCCGTGGCGCTCTCAGAAGTTTCACACATTGCGAAACCCAATGGAGGGAGATCTCCCACCATAGGCACCTAAGAGGTAATTGGTATCCCTGACCACACAAGCCATTTATGTTTTGTTTCTATAATGAGTACATGCAAAGTCACTATTACACATTTTTTACGATAGTAGCCACAACTATCTTCAGAAATTGAGTTTCACAGCTGGTTGAAATGCAACTTTTACAGTGTTACATATTTCAAGGACAAATAAAACCTTTAATTTACAGTCATTCCAAGTCAAAATGCTTTATATCCTTTATCTATCAATTATTAATTTGATCCTCGTGTTAAGTTCAATAAACTTACAACAGTGACTCCATTATTTATGATACCACAGTATTATCATCCCCTCGCAACGAAAGTTTGAGGGGATAACAGATTCAGCCCGTAGGTATGATGGAGATTTGTTACTCTTTGTCATCGCTCTAGCAAGTTCTACATTGAAGGTCAAAGTCACTGTTACTATTTTTAGAAATGTGACAGGATTTGTATCACTTGAGATGCCTTGTTCTTACCTGAACTAGTGATGGATTCTTGAGGCTTGCCTCTTGCGTTTTCTAACTGTAAATGCAAAATTTAAATTTAAACAATCTGATTTGATGAATCTGTTTAATATAAAACCATGCTAAAATTAACATGCTAAAATCATTCCTTCTTAACCGATAACACAAAACTCAAACGGAGAATCCCCAAAAATGTAGACTTGAGATCCAAATGAACATTGAAAACTTAATCTTTACCAAAACGTGCTTAAAAACCTGGATTTCAAATATGCAAAAAGGGCTGGACAACTGGACATTTTCATGCAGCCATTTGGTTTGTGTATGAAACTTGCCTTCTCTAGAACAGTCTGTGTACTATCAGTATTTGTTTACTTGTGTGTAAGAATCTAGTGCTCTACCACATCCTCTTGACTATCAATATTTGCCATGTTCCAACTTACATCTTTCTTCTGTTCATCAGTCAACCATTGTTCCATTTCATCATAATCATTTTCCCGATCTTGCAACTACAAAACAATCACCATGGAAACTTCAAATTCTCTTTCTTCAAATCAAACTTTCATGAAACATGAGACCTCTATGTAGTTTTCAGTAATGTACATAACATGAGACCTCTATGTCGTTTTCAGTAATTTACATAACATGAAACCTCTATGTAGTTTTCAGTAACTTACATAACATGAGACCTCTATGTAGTTTTCAGTAATTTACATAACATGAGACGTCTATGTAGTTTTCAGTAGTGTACATAACATGAGACCTCTATGTAGTTTTCAGTAATTTACATAACATGAGAATCATAGTTGAATCATCATCATGTAGAGATGTGGTATGTGATATTGCTCGGTGTTACAATTTTTAGAAACATCAGTGAGGTCAACATTCGCTTTATGACATCGTACTTGCCGACTTTTTAAAATTTTCCATGGGGGAGATTACGGGTGCTCAGAATTAAATACATGAATAAAAAGTGTTTATGTACACTCTGGAGGAAAAATGACACTTTTAAATGACATCATTTGAACAATTTTTTCAGGTGAAATCATCAGATCTTAGAAATGTAATGTTGCAATGCTCCCTGCCAAATGTATGTTACTTTTCTCTAGATGATTTACTTATGCTTTTTCTAGTGACCTAAAACATGTATCTAATATAACAATTCCTGTATTTCTTGGAATATATGTTATATGGGCCTGAAAAGAGATAGTGACTGAGAGGAATCGCCTAGTTCCATAAATCAACATATACACCTCAACAAAAATCTGTAATTGATAATTATTTACAAAACATGAGACCGAATAAGCTCTCTAAAATGTTGATTAAATTGTCTCTTCTAAACATTATAAAAGTAATGTATTTTGAGAACATTACAGTAATTTAATATGATTTACAAAATTTTACATCTTAATTAACCCTTTCATCCCTATGTAACTTAAGTAGACTCTTCCATGTTTTGATATGGATGAGTCCATTAAGGTCTACAGTGGTAAAAGGGTTAATTAATTTACAAACAAATATACTGCAGATGAATGATTTGACATATAAGATATGTGAATGACTATCTAGTCTAATGAAGACATATTACCACACCCCTACTAAGGAATGTGCTGTCAGCATTAATAGCCTGGTCTAGTGCAACCCATAACCAAGTAAGCATCTAAGAGTATGCAAAGCAAAGAACATGTAGAACCGAAGCATAATGTATGTTTTTCATGTTCATGTTATTTATGTTAAGATTCAGAATGTATCATTCTACTTAATTAACAGTTATGCAACTGTCACACAAAAAGCTCTCCAATCTACCAAAATCTGAAACAAGCTTTTTAATTGCAGGGAGGGGTTTTAATGTGTACAGCTAAGAACACAGTAATAAAGAATCTAAACTTTAATGGACACAGTAATTGTGAATCCAAACTTTAATGGACACAGTAATTGGACATCTAAACTTAAATTGCCACAGTAATTGAGCATCTAAACTTTAATGGACACAGTAACTGTGAATCTAAACTTTATTGGACACAGTAATAGGGATTCCAAACTTTAATGGACACAGTAATTGGACATCTAAACTTTAATGGACACAGTAATTGGGCATCTAAACTTTAATGGACACAGTAATTTGGCATCTAAACCTTAATGGACACAGTAATGGGGAATCCAAACTTTAACGGACACAGTAATAGGGAATCCAAACTTTAATGGACACAGTAATGGGGCATCTAAACTTTAATGGACACAATAATGGGGAATCTTACTAGTAATGGACACAGTAATGGGGAATCTAAACTTTAATGGCTAGGTTAAAGATTCTTAAAGATTTGAGTGATCATACTTCTATTCCTTTGACAAATCACTATGTATACAAATTTAGATAAAAACTGCTTCATATTTCCTAGAAACTGTTGGAGTTTTACATATCAAGTAAGCAAGAAAAGTACTAAAATATAAATAAGTACATGTACACTTATAATCGGCACTGAAATAACTACTAGATAAATTTATAGTGTCTTAAGTCTCAGCTATAGTGTCAGATAAAACTTAAACTATAATCAATATCCTTCGAAACAACTGTCGTTAAAATGTCTTCCTTTTATCTAACGAGGTTGATTACCATCAGACCTTCATTCTTTGAAAGCGGGGTCCTAATTAACAATGCAGACTAAATAGAATCTACAAATAGTGTCAAGGTTGTATGTTTGGGGTTTAACGTTCAGGCGAAAGGCCGAGGTCAAGTGTAGTGTGAGAGAGAGAGGTGTTAGGCAGACAAGGTAAAACCAACCTGTTTAGATGGTAGACTATCAGGCTTTGGACAAATAATAACATATACATATATCAACATAAGCTAAGCATAAACATAAGAAAAGACATGCATTGTTTATCTTTCCAGTCCGGACACATGCCCCTTCGGCTTGTCTACATGTATTGTAATAGGAAAAATATTGTAGACTGTTCGGTAGAAAAAGAAATTCATTCCAAGTTAATGATTTGAATTAAATCTGGACAAATCTTGAAATTATTTAAATTTTATACAATTTGTTTAGAAATAAATTATGAACAGCAATAAAAAAAAGTCCATCCAAAACACTTAAAAAACATAGGTAGCTTGTTTGTAGGATAATGTCACAGATATATTCCAGAATGTTTCAACAATAGAAGTGGGAGGGTGCATATGTCCAGAAATAAAGTATTTGATAATATAAACAACTCGTTGGAATATATGTGTTATTTAATTACTATATATCTATAATCAGGCATGGTATATCAGCAATTATCCCATAACGTTTGTTTCTTCACTTTTAACTTATTCACCCCTGAAGACACATTTGAACTAACGTTCTTCATGAAATTTCAGGGGAGAATGAGTTAAACACTGTATAACATATAGTATACACTGCGATGTTTCAAGGCTCTTCACCTATCAACTTTGACCTTTGACTTTGAATGCTTTTCCTCGGTTAAACTACTACCACAAGTGACTACATGCAATGAAAAAATTGCTCACGAAATAAACCTTCAAAACCAATGTTATGTGATATAAACAGAATTTTGCTTGTTAGTACATACTAAATATACGTCTATTTCCTGCCACCAAACTAACAATATGCTTTTGGTACTGACCCGAAAACATTTTATGGAATTTAAAAAGGTTTTTTTCCATTATAACAGTTCAAATAGACAGAATTCAAAATTGGCACGGCTATACTATGTACAATCAGCAAGTGTAAAAGAAAATTTGTTTGTTTTTGTTTGAATAGCAATCGATATTCTATTGATACCCTCACTAACTTAAAAGATCTTCCTTTCATCTTTTCAGGGGTATCAACAGAAATACTGACATTAATGATTACAACACTTTAGTAAAAATATTCTAATACTAGAAGTTCCTTCTTGTAACGAAGTTTGAAAATAAAATGAAAATTAACCATTATTGCTGCTTTTGATTATGTAGCAGGAAACAAACATATACTTTGTTTTGGCCTTACAATAATACTACATCGGTTATCTTTTTTATCTCACTCTTGTTGGTCATTTTTCAATAGTTGCTGAAGACATGAGGTTTACCGAACTTGAGCGAGATAAAAAAGATAATCAACCGTCACTTGTTGAGGAAACTCAAAACAAGAAGTGATTATATATTAGTTCTACACCAGCTATTTGACTAGCATGTGTACATCAGTGATCTACAGAAAACAGTCATATGTCAGTAAATGTGATGATGTAGATATAACGGCTATGTCAGTAAGTAAAAAGTATACAAACAATACCTTCAACACCTCCTCAGCATCATCTAGCTGTAACAACACAGCACACCTTCACTCACACATGCTGGCACAACAATTTACCACTAGTAACTTCTATTTTCAAGTAGAGATTTTATCACAGTCTAAATGTGACATAGCAGTATAATATTAAAAGATTTTAACAGGAACATCAAGCCTTGGGTTTAGAAGTTCAAGAATCTTAATCATCAGGTCAAGATTTCTTTGTCATACCCTCAAGGTAGTGAAAAAGTTCAAAATTGTTTGTGGTACTGTCTGGGACAAGTTGCTACCACTATTCACCATGACAACAGCTCTAATTCTGAAGTTCTCCAGTGGTTTTGATAATTTATATAATTTCACAGATTTTTGCATTCTTAATTGATCTGTTGTTTTAAGGAATAATGATCATCTTCATTATAGATGGAGCTCCTGAATACTATATTGAATACATCTGAATCAAGACTTATAAAAAACATTTCGTGAACATTTTCGCAATTGTAACCGATACATTTGATACTGATTTTATGGCCAAGACTTTTTGGAAGTGTTTTTCCATATTCTGAACTTAAGTTTAATACACAATTTTGGTCATCTTAAGCCATTTTTTATCACTAAGCAGTATTCTGTAGAAATATCTTTTGCATTGACAGATCTCAGTAATGGCACCCACATACTAGGTGCATTGAAGTCAAATATATTTAGAAGTTAAAATACATTAACCATTAAAAATAAACAGTTTGTTTTAAACAGAAAGTGTCTGGACTACTAACAGGAGCCCATTGTTCATCTTCTCCGATAAACATTGAATTTGAATGTTTTGTTAATTTTCTCTAATAAATGTACATATATTTTTCATTTTTTCCAATAAACATTTAATTTGAATGTATTATATATAGATTTCAAATTATCTACAGACTTGAAGTTTTCATAACTGTATTTGTTAACTAACATTTACTGAATTAATGGTTAATCCTGTATCAAACTGAACAAAACTTGGGGGGAGTGCTGGGGTAGGAGAGAGGTTTTACTGGAATAGCCCTAATAGAAAATACTCAGTTTTTATATCTGAAAGGAAAGGTTATAAGTCCCGTAAATTAGGAACGTTGACGAGTAGATAGATACATACCCCGGGCGTTACTTTGGCATTGACAGCTTGGCTGAGACCACCTCCATACTGATCCTCTTGTTGGGTTGAGTATACACTATAGTCAAATTACACCACACGGACAATCAGTATTTAAAAAGTTTCTGTGTTGTAAGTTAACTTTCCAAACTTGGTGTTACTGGTGTATATACTGTATATTATATGCATAACCATTATTTTGAGAATCAGTTTACTACCTGGAAATGGGAATATCCTATTTCATATTTTTTTTTATACATTCTAATTCTTAAATATCAAAATTACATTCCTAGTACGTACTTGTACCGGATAGCATTATAAAATATTTGCCGCGAAAAGAGGTAAAATAAGACTAACGCTAAATTATATATGTTTACAGTGATCTTATTTTGTATTTAGAAAATACAAAAAATTACATTTTGCAGTATTGGATAGCATTATAAAACATTTGCAGGACATTCCAGAAATGCATTGAGATGGTTGGTCAAAGGCTTGGTGGGAATGGTCAGTACTGGACAACGTGGATCACACAAAAAGTTGTATAACTAGTATATACATACCCCACCGCCTTCTTGTTCTGGTCAAATGACTGGCGAGACTGGGCGAACATATCAAAATCGTCGGAGGAAGGATGCACACTGTTGGTGGTGGGTGTGGAGTTGAGTTGGCCTAGGGTGTTACTCACACTTCCAGCCCCTAGTCCTACACAAACACAAAGTCACGTGTACAATTAACTTCAGGTTTTTGGCCCTCATATGGGTTATGTCTGTATGAAGTTTTCAATGGTAGGTGAGCTAATAATGTATAATGCTATTAATGTTGTCCGGAATGCACTCTAATTATAAATGAGTGAAGTTACTGATAAAGCCCATGTCCTTTAAGACCTTAGTTGCTGATAGCACGTTCAAGCCTGTACAACACAAAATAAGTGAATTGTTTGCTCTTACTAGTAGGCAAAAACTGCACAAGTTACGGTCTTGAACTCGTAGTACAGAGTCTCATGACAATAGTTTTAGTGCTTTGTGTATCATTGTGAAGACAATATTCCGTCTTTGCGTATTGCAGAGTTATCTTATCTTTGGAGCAGGGATTGATTGTTACGTCACTTGTTTGTGAGAGTAACGTAATCAATTTTTGAGAAAACGACATAATTTTCTCGCACAAACCAATGACGTAACAATCAATACCTGCTCCCAAGAGAAGATAACTCTGCAATACGCAAAGACGGAATATGGTAGAAAAGAGTTCATCACTGTGTAGGTGTGGGGGATATATGAGTTCATCCAGCAGCAGTACAACCTCCACATCCCAACACCTACACACAACATCTGTTATTAGCTTTGTGAAGTTGTAGTACTTACCCATGTCTGAGAACTGAGAGCTGAGACCTGTGGGTTGTGTGTCATGTCCTAGGTCAATTAGGTTACCAACACCGGGTTGCCCTGTAGAGGCACTAACCTGTACCAAACAAAATAAAGGTTTAGAGTACAGACTAAATGTGAAATGTTTAATTTTCCACCAAAGAGCAATTGAAAAAGTTGTAACTGTGAGAATGGGTTTTCATTAATTTTAAAATGCAAAGGAATAAGATCTAGACTAACAAGAGAAAGGTTGTGAAACGTGTGTAAAGGAATAAGATCTAGACTAACAAGAGAAAGGTTTTGAAACATGTGTAAAGGAATAAGATCTATACTAACAAGAGAAAGGGTGTGAAACATGTGTAAAGGAATAAGATCTATACTAACAAGAGAAAGGGTGTGAAACATGTGTAAAGGAATAAGATCTATACTAACAAGAGAAAGGGTGTGAAACATGTGTAAAGGAATAAGATCTAGACAAACAAGAGAAATGTTGTGAAACATGTGTAAAGGAATAAGATCTATACTAACAAGAGAAAGGGTGTGAAACATGTGTAAAGGAATAAGATCTATACTAACAAGAGAAAGGGTGTGAAACATGTGTAAAGGAATAAGATCTAGACTATCAAGAGAAAGGTTGTGAAACATGTGTCAAGGAATAAGATCTAGACAAACAAGAGAAATGTTGTGAAACATGTGTAAAGGAATAAGAGCTAGACTAACAAGAGAAAGGTTGTGAGACATGTGTAAAGGAATAAGATCTAGACTAACAAGAGGAAGGTTGTGAAACATGTGTAAAGGAATAAGATCTAGACAAACAAGAGAAATGTTGTGAAACATGTGTAAAGGAATAAGAGCTAGACTAACAAGAGAAAGGTTGTGAGACATGTGTAAAGGAATAAGATCTAGACTATCAAGAGAAAGGTTGTGAAACATGTGGAAAGGAATAAGATCTAGACAAACAAGAGAAATGTTGTGAAACATGTGTAAAGGAATAAGAGCTAGACTAACAAGAGAAAGGTTGTGCAACATGTGTAAAGGAATAAGATCTAGACTATCAAGAGAAAGGTTGTGAAACATGTGTCAAGGAATAAGATCTAGACAAACAAGAGAAATGTTGTGAAACATGTGTAAAGGAATAAGATCTAGACTATCAAGAGAAAGGTTGTGAAACATGTGGAAAGGAATAAGATCTAGACAAACAAGAGAAAGGTTGTGAGACATGTGTAAAGGAATAAGATCTAGACAAACAAGAGAAAGGTTATGAAACATGTGTAAAGGAATAAGATCTAGACAAACAAGAGAAAGGTTGTGAGACATGTGTAAAGGAATAAGATCTAGACAAACAAGAGAAATGTTGTGAAACATGTGTAAAGGAATAAGATCTAGACTAACAAGAGAAAGGTTGTGAAACATGTGTAAAGGAATTAAGGCTGTTGTTTCAAATCTATTTTATGTAAAAGCGCTTTAGAGAATTGCTTCTATAAAATAAAAATAAATCTGGAAGTAACTACCTGATCAGAGGCTCCAGTGACACCTGGCTGTTCTTACCTAGTTAGATAATCTAGTTATACCTGGCTATATTTACCTGGTCAGAGATCTAGTTACACCCGGCTATATTTACCTGGTCAGAGGATCCAGTAACACCTGGTTATATTTACCTGGTCAGAGATCTAGTTACACCTGGCTTTATTTACCTGGTCAGAGGATCCAGTGACACCTGGTTGTATTTACCTGGTCAGAGATCTAGTTACACCTGGCTTTATTTACCTGGTCAGAGGATCCAGTGACACCTGGTTGTATTTACCTGGTCAGAGTATCTAGTTATACCTGGCTATATTTACCTGGTCAGAGGATCCAGTGACACCTGGTTGTATTTACCTGGTCAGAGTATCTAGTTATACCTGGCTATATTTACCTGGTCATAGTATCTAGTTATATCTGGCTATATTTACCTGGTCAGAGTATCTAGTTACACCTGGTTGTATTTACCTGGTCAGAGTATCTAGTTATACCTGGCTATATTTACCTGGTCAGAGTATCTAGTTACACCTGGCTATATTTACCTGGTCAGAGTATCTAGTTACACCTGGCTATATTTACCTGGTCAGAGTATCTAGTTATACCTGGCTATATTTACCTGGTCAGAGTATCTAGTTATACCTGGCTATATTTACCTGGTCAGAGTATCTAGTTATATCTGGCTCTATTTACCTGGTCAGAGTATCTAGTTATACCTGGCTATATTTACCTGGTCAGCATATCTAGTTATACCTAGCTATATTTACCTGGTCAGAGGATCCAGTGACACCTGGTTGTATTTACCTGGTCAGAGTGTCTAGTTAAACATGTACCTGGCTATATTTACCTGGTCAGAGTATCTAGTTATACCTGGCTATATTTACCTGGTCCGAGTATCTAGTTACACCTGGTTGTACTTACCTGGTCAGAGCCTCCTGTGACAATCTGGTCATATGATGGTGGTAAGTGCGAGTCCTGGGGGGAGGGCTCAGGTGACACCTGGGTAGCAGGCTGGTTTGTTTGTTGGCCAGTTTGTCCCGTTCGGTACTTTTCAAATCTTTCATATCGCAGAAACACATTGTTGATGTCGTCATTAATCCTAAGAAGTTCATCTAAAGCAACAAAGAGACATCACAATGATTAAATTAAGTAAATTGTGACATTCAGACAGGAAGCTAATACAAGACCACACTGAGATAAATACAAGAGGCACAGAGGGCTGTATCGCTCACCTGAAGATCCATCCAGTACTTGAGATAAAGCAAGAACAAACTTCAAACAGAGCCCCACCCCTATGTCCCCAGGGGGCCAGACTCACTGTTTATACAAAATTGAGTCCCTTGGCCCAAGGATGCTCCAGATCAAATTGGGAGGAAATCCCTTAATCCCGATGGTAGAAGAAGGATTTTAAAGGTTTTGCCTCTATTTCCCCTATTGGGCCCCGTCCTTCTGCCCCCTTGGAGACCGCACCCACTGCTCAACAATATTAAGTCCCCTTGGCCCAAAGATGCTCCAGACTAAATTAGGATAAAATCCCTTAATCCCTATAGTAGAAGAAGGATTTTAAAGGTTTTACCTCTATCTCCCCTATTGGGCCCCGCCCCTCAGGTCCCGGGAAGGCCACACCCACCATTTATACAAAATTTGTTTCCCTTTACCCAAGGATACTCCACACCAAATATGGACCAAATCCTTTTTATTCCTACAGAATAAGAAGGATTTTTAAGAATAATTTGCTATGTTTCCCCTATTGGGCCCCGCCCCTCAGGCCTCTGGGGGGGCCAGACCCACGGTTTATACAAAATTGGTTCCCTTTCACCCAAGGATGCTTCAGACCAAATATGGAACAAATCCTTTCATTCCTACAGAAGAAGAAGGATTTTAAAGAATTTGCTATGTTTCCCCTATTTGGCCCTGCCCCTCAGCCAGCCCCCAGCGGGGCAAGACCCACCGTTTATGCAAAATTGGTTCCCCTTTACCCAAGGTTGATCCACACCAAATATGGATATTTTTCATTCCTACAGAAGAAGAAGAATTTAAAAAATTAATTTGCTATGTTTCTCCTATTGGGCCCCGCCCCTCAGGTCTCTGGGGGTCAGACCCACGGTTTATACAAAATTGGTTCCCCTTCACCCAAGGATGGATCAGCCTAATATGGAACAAATCCTTTCATTCCTACAGAAGAAGGATTTTAAAGAATTTGCTATATTTCCTCTATTGGGCCGCGCCTCAGCCCCCAGGGGGACCAGACCCACCATTTATACAAAATTTGTCCCCTTTCCCCCAAGGATGCTTCTGGCCAAATATGGAGCAAATCCTTTCATTCCTACAGAAGAAGGAGGATTTTAAAGAATTTGCTATATTTACCCTATTGGGCCCCCCCCCTTAGCCCCCAGGGGGGCCAGACCCACCATTTATACCAAATTGAGTCCCCTTTGCCTAAGGATGTTCCAGACCAAATTTAGTCCAAATCTACTGGGCCGTTCAGGACTAGTAGCATTTTAAAGGAAAAGTTGATGGACGGACGGACGACGGACGCTGCGCCATGGCATAAGCTCACTTGCCCTTCGGGCAGGTGAGCTAATATGTAATAACAGTGTCTTAAAACAAAATATAACTTTGTTCTTTTCTCGTTATTTGACTCAACTTTCTCCACAGGGAATCATACTTCAAACTTTCGCTAATTTTTGATAGAAGAGTAATTGGAAACTTTTGCATTGAAAATAGGAGTGTGTTCTCAAAGAGGAGAAAACATTAGTCAACCGTGTCACTAGGTGGCTCTCACATTCAAGACATCTCAGGGTTGGAGTGTGATTTCACTGAAATATAAACATTCAAAGAAGCCACATGTTGACTTTTCTGCTGGTTCTGTATACTTACTTGTTATTTCTTCATTTGCTATTTTATCCAAGAGGTCCACCAGTCTTTGCTGCATTTGTCGATTGGTGCGATTCAGTTCCTAAAAAAGTGACATGTTCACTTGTAATTTAAACCTCTTAAATATTTCTTATATATCTAATTCTGCTTTAATTCACAGAGAGACAATCTCAAATTATAAAATCTAGCAAATAGTTACTCAGACACAATATTAACGAGGAATATATATCCATTCACATATCCAAATCTTTGCAAATTTCTCGTTAGAAGAACAATCAAGAAAATGAGTTCACACAAAAATTAAAAGATTACAATATTAATTCAGTAATTTTTGTACATATTTTTGTTGAAGGTTTAATTTTACTTGCTGAAAGAAACATGAATGATATGTCACTGATTTATAGATAGCTAATACTGCTATGAGTAACCAACCTGCAGCAGTTCAAGGTCGGAGGGGTCGACATTGGTGGGTGATAACTCGCTCAGCATCTCTCCCATCACACGGATGTTACCCTGCACCACGTTCAGCTCACTTTTTAACTTTGTCATCTGGTCTATGGTTGGGTTGATGGGTCCGCTTGTCTGTGGTGCACCGTGTACTGGCTGTTGGGCCATCTGTGGCGGCACTATGGGCTGGATAGGGACTGGGGACATCCCCGGAGCCATCCCCGGAGCCATCCCAGGAGCCATCCCAGGAGCCATTCCAGGAGCCATCCCAGGAGCCATTCCAGGAGCCATCCCAGGGCTCATCCCCGAAACCATCCGCGGCTGTAGATAGGAAAGGAAACATCAAGCTTTTCAGTCACAGAGTTTTCCTGGTATCCATATATAATCACACAACCATCTCTCAACATACTTGGTCATCAATATATATGAAAAATTTAAGGAATAACCAGGATTATTTTTAGGATTAAACAGTGTATACCGAAAAAAACTGTGTGCACTTTGCGTAAATCGGCGTGGTTTATGCACAAAGGTCAGATTTTCTTATGTACATGGCCTTATTGTACAGTATAATGTACATGTACATTGTATTCAGATGTATTTCTACTCTTTCCAGCTTTTTTAACATAATATATGTATGTGGACATTGGAGTATTACAAACTTTTACATCCATATTCAAGTATCAACAGGCCAATTTGTACCAATAATTCAGATTTTCATTACAACAATGCATGAAATACAGATCAATGACGCTCCAGAAACAGACATGTACTATTACTGTATGTAACAGACATGTATTATTATTGTATGTAACAGACATGTACTATTATTGTATGTAACAGACACTCATTGGCAGGATGCAAAACATAACACATTTGATGGCGGACTTGAAACCACATACTTGAAAGCAGACCGACAATTAATTTATATATATATTACAAGCTTTATATGGTTGCTATGTTAATGGAAATAAACAAATGTATACTGCTTCTAAACAAGCTAAGACTGTGAGTTCTTAGTGAAGTCATGATCCGCACATGAATGACCTCTACCCCCACCAACTTCCAGACTAAACAAACATTCACGGGGCCTTCACCTCATCTTTCAAATCACGTTTACTATATACACACTCGTCTTTTTAACCTTGACAGATTCCTTGGAATTGACAAGTTTTAAGTCTTCCTGAAAATTATTTAGTCAAACTGAACTCTCGACTTACTATTACATGTATGGGTGATGATCAGGGTGACGCTTTCAGTCTAACGTTCTTACAACCAGCTGTATCATATTAGCAGGTTATCTATGCAACTGTGTGAACATTTTATCCACCTTTTTATACAAAGATACTATCCACATATAGTTATATGAACATATTATCCACAAATCAGAATATGTATTTCTGTATATTTGGAAATTTTCGCCGCAGTTTCATTTTCAACTTTTTTGAGGGTGAATTTACCATGACAGTGAATATAAGTAGACAGCATACTGTATATAACGTTAGTTATTACATGTGAAGGGCGAAATTAACACTGGGTGAATATTGATTGCACTGGCGAATGGCGAATATTTTGCTGGGTGAAAGTGTCCCCGTATAAAATATCCACAATGCAATGTGAGCTACAAATTTAAAGCTACATGTATGTAAACATGTTTAGTTCTTTCCCCCATCAGTCAAAGAATTGTCTATCACCCTTACATTACGACAGACTTGAGGTCATAACACAATTGAAAGTAACGAAGATGTCACAGAACAAAACAAAAATCTGATGTCGCCACCAGCTCTCCACAGGAGGGAAAGATTACAGATGCTGATAACTATTGGTTTGGAACATATTACTGATAGAAAAAGAGCAGAAGAATCACCCTCTGCCATAGATATATGATGACATTTTTCTAAATGTCTAACTCACGGCATGCTAACCAATTAATAAAAGAATCACCCTTTTGGTTAAGTTTTTCTCCGTCATACCTTCATGGTAAAGGGAAGATCTTAGGTGTCCACCTCTGACACTTCCAGTGAAGGAGATCTCCCTCATTCCAAACTTCCAGTGAAGGAGATCTCCCTCATTCCAAACTTCCAGTGAAGGAGATCTCCCTCATTCCAAACTTCCAGTGAAGGAGATCTCCCTCATTCCAAACTTCCAGTGAAGGAGATCTCCCTCATTCCAAACTTCCAGTGAAGGAGATCTCCCTCATTCCAAACTTCCAGTGAAGGAGATCTCCCTCATTCCAAATTTCCAATGTGTGAGAAAGTGAGTGAAACGCTACTGAAACTGCTTTGCTCAATTTATCTTTCCTTATATATGTATCAAAATAACTCCAAAAGCATTCATTTGATTCAGAACACACCTGTTATGATAATTACACACACCCTGCAGTACCTAGGAGATTATTTGACCACAGGAGGTAGAATTTGAGTTTGTGTGAGATCGGACTTGAAGGAGGGAGTTTCGATGGAGATCGGTAAATTTTGGTCAAAATGAGGAAGTCTCCTAATGAAGGAGGGTTCACATACAGTTATGGAAGATTCCATTCATTTATATGAACATGTTACCACAAAGCTATAGGAACAGACGATACACACCAATGTTACAACATGGAATGCAGTACAGCAGGACAAACATGCATGACATGCAAAACACCCAATTTTTACTTCACATTCCCGCTAAGTCAAAACACCCAATTTTTACTTCACATTCCCGCCAAGCCAAAACACCCAATTTTTACTTCACATTCCCGCCAAGTCAAAACACCCAATTTTTACTTCACATTCCCACCAAGTCAAAACCCCCAATTTTTACTTCACGTTCCCGCCAAGTCAAAACCACCCAATTTTTACTTCACATTCCCGCCAAGTCAAAACACCCAATTTTTACTTCACATTCCCGCCAAGTCCAAACACCCAATTTTTACTTCACATTCCCACCAAGTCAAAACACCCAATTTTTACTTCACGTTCCTGCCAAGTCAAAACCACCCAATTTTTACTTCACATTCCCGCCAAGTCAAAACACCCAATTTTTACTTCACATTCCCGCCAAGTCCAAAGCTTCATTCATAACTGTTTTATCAACATACAGATATGTTGGTGCTAAATTATAATTTATATAAAATATTCTATAGAATCATAGAAGAAAAACACCAAGAAGAGGGAAAGTTGCCGGTAATGGCCATACATATATAGGAGTACCATCAGAACCAGGTAAAGTCATGCATATAAAACAAAGCCAACCTCTAGATCATCAGCTACCATATATTTGGCCTGCAGTGTAATGAACGAGTGTCAGGGAAATAATTACATATACATCTATATACAAGTGATGAGTCCAAAGGTATTGTAAACCACTCGTATCTACCTTACATCTATATACAAGTGATGAGTCCAAAGGTATTGTAAATCACTCGTATCTACCTTACATCTATATACAAGTGATGAGTCCAAAGGTATTGTAAACCACTCGTATCTACCTTACATCATAAGTGTTTCAGTATCATTTATAGTTGGCTGTATTAAGCTTGATACAGCGCTTTTGACATTTCCAGAGAAACAACGACAGAAAAATATCTTAATTACAAAATGGTTGTTGATAAAACATATGACTTAGTTTTAGTAACAGAGGTAATATTTTAAAACGGAACATTTTTACAACCATTGAAATTTCATTTTTCCTATCTGAAAATTTAAATAATAACCATACCAGCAAATGTTATGCTGTAAAATTGCATGTACAAATTATTTTAAGTGGGTACCATGTTTAGGTGATGCAGGATTTTTTTTTATTTATGTATTTTTTTTAGGAATTTCCTATCAAAAATTATTAATGTGTTCATATGATTGATTCACATATATAAAAGGCTATATACAAAGTAAACAGTTAACACATTCCTGGTGCTAAATATTGGACTATTTGAACATACAGTCTCTATACATTTTTACAATAAATGTATGCATTAGAGGAAAAAAATATGAATAACAGACTTTTTTGGTGTGGAAAAAACCCACAGTAAGTTGATTTTTTAAAAAGAAACAAATAAATAAGATACAAAGTGTTAAAATGTTGTTATGAACAATTCAATATTTGTGATTAAATAATGAAAAAATCATTGTAGAAAATGTGTCAAGTAAAATTAATTCCCAGTTAAGATTTATATACGATACTTACAGCTCTGGTACTACTGGCAGGCCTCATCCTGTTGAGCCCCGGATCTACATCAGGATGACCACCATGTGTCTGTTTAAATTTTGAAGAGGAATTATTAACAAACAAATTCAACTCCAAATGTTTGATATCATTTGCTGAACATTTACTTTCTTGTACGTCCATTTATTTATTTTTTAAAACATTATAGTGAGCCATGATCATTGTACTGCATTATGTAAATCATACACCTTGACAGGTGTATACCCTGTAATATATTTTCAACTTAATCACAACATTATGTACCAGCTCATATCTGATCTATTGTTACCCCCCGACCATGACCAGGCATGCACTCTCAAAGGACATTAAAATATCAAAACTTGCACATGTGTCAATATGATCACTTTTTGTTTTCAGATATCAAGCAGATACTGTACACCGGGAAAATTTAGCCGCAGTTTTTACTTTCGCCTTTAACGCCCTCTGTAATGAGGGCGAATTTTTTATCATGAAAGCGAATATTAAAACACACTATACTATATATAGTCATTACAAGAGAAGGTGAAAATAACATTGGGCTAATATGGATTTTACCAGCAAAGGGCGAAAGTTTAACTTAGCAATATTTCTCGATATACAGTATATGCACAAAAAAAAATCAATATGAAAACGTCGCTCTATTTTTTTTTAACCCTAGGTGGCGGTGTAAGTGTAACGTACCCGTGCCGGCGTATGTATGGGAGCCATGCTGTCAAGGTCAGTCATGGGGAACTCTATACCCTTACTCTTCAGGTCCTGGTACACCTTCTCCACCTCCCTCAGCTCCTGGATGCCACGGAAGGCATCAGCCCATGTCTGTGGGTTCATAACAAGTCATATATACATGTATGTAACATTTTTATATGTAAACTGATCATCTATTCCAATTTAGTATACCACCATTGAGAATTTAATTGTGTGATTGGCTGAATTCAGTCACATGACCCAATATTACATTCCATTGTGTGACCCTGAACATGGTAAGATAGAAAATATCCAACTCAGGGTCATAATAATTATATATGTTTACAGAAACTTAGTGAAATAAGTTTAAAATGTTGTCATACAATTCAAAATAACCTCCTGCATGTGTCAATATGTTGAAATTCAGACCTTGGACCAACTTCTCTTGGTGTCCCTGGTCTGGTTAAGCCACCTCGAGTAGCTCATTCAGATTTTCTGGTTAAGCCACCTCGAGTAGCTCATTCAGATTTTCTGGTTAAGCCACCTCGAGTAGCTCATTCAGATTTTCATTTTACCATATCGACTCATACAGGATTAAATACTGGACATCATATTTACGTTATAATATATATATATTAACTGTTCAACAACAGATTAAAATAATATTACATACTGAATAAACAAAACTGACATTTATGACATACAAGTTATCAGTAAAATGCAATTATTATATCTTTGTTTAATGGTGATCACATTTTTCTGGAAAATGATAATGATCACAGAGCAGAAATCCTTTGGAAAAGAAGACCTCAACAACAGACTGAAAGGTGACACCTCTGGAGAGTGTATATTTTGAGATAACTGGCCACAGGTCTATGATCGCCTCACCTGTATGAGACACAGGACCTTCTCCTGGAGCGCCTGTGGAGGGTCGTACTTGGGACCGATGATTTTCACCATGTCCCCCAGAAAGTCTTTGTTGGCCACATACTGATGGAACCTCTTGCCACAGTTCTTGACACATGTCTCCAGACACTGTAGAAATGAATAGATACAGTGAAACAATAAATCAAACTGACTTTACTTAGGAAATTGTGAAATTGAAATGGCTTTGTTCAAGTAAAACAGAATCCACTATATGTGGGAGGTCTAGATCTATATACTGATATGTATTGTGAAACACCAAACATGTCTATATTCATGCATCACTGTACATATACAGTTCAGGTTTTTATCATAATCAGGCCAAATGACATGTTTACCCAACACTTTTGTTACATAATAATGATAATAATTACAACCTAGTTCGTAGGTCGTCTTAAAGCGGTTCACAAATAATTATCCATGGTTATAGGGCCTTTTGCAACCAGCCAATATACATTTTTCTCAACTCCCTGGGGAGCATATATACAGCCATTGCTGCCATTTCGGCTCTCACAGCCAGCTGTCAACGTTTCTAGCACTGCCCAACCACATACTCATTTATAGCCGAGTAGACTGGAACAAGCGAAGTTAAGTATCTTGTTCAAAGATAACACAGCGCCATGCCATGACTTGAACACGCAACCCCTGGTCACGAGCCCGGCGTCCTACTACTAGACTTTTGTGCCTTCAGATAAAAAGCACATAAGAAAATTTAATAATTTGAACAGACCAAAATCATGACAGAACCAGTTATTTTGCCTGCCTCTTGTTCTTAATAACATTGTTATGCCCAAGTACAAAAAATAAATTGATCGATAAAATCAATATCACTACTTCATACAATACTGGGACACTGGATTCCATTTAATATCACAATGCTTGGATGTCACATTCCCCTTTTTATTACATTACCCTCGGGTAATGACAAATGACTTCATGAGGAATGTACTGTATACACTTCTCATGAGAAAATCAGAGGAAATTACATTTCTGCTTGTCTTACCGTCAAAGTATATATGATGGCCACATTGTTTTTGCCAACATTTTGTGAAAGTCTCTTCTTTATAGCCTTGATTGCCTCCTTAGGTCTGAAAACATGGCAGAAATGTTGTCTTTAGTTACATATCCCAATGTAGATAGATAATTATATATACCTGTAATTATATTAAAATACAGCATCACCATAAATTCATCTCAGATTGTCGTTTCCAATTTATGTTATTACACATACTGTAGATGTTATTATTTTAGGATCCAAGCACTAGAAAAGGAAGTTAAAGTTTTACTACTTTGAGTGGTCCACTTGATGGTCCAATGATATGCTTTTATACCGGTATGCAGTTTTAACAAACTTTACTGCATATCTCTACATGCAAAATATATCAATAATACCAGTAGGTAAATGTAAACACATATAAAACAATTTGGAGAATTTACCTGAATTGAACTAAATCTTTATACACCTCAGACTACTGTATGCTACAGTTGGCTTTACATTGTACCAGGTATAGATAATATTTCAATCTAATCAATATCCTATTTTTTAGCTATGACAATGATTCAGTCCTAAGACTTCTTATATACTAAGATACAAAACAAATTCCTGTAAGGATAATATGGATTAAACTTCAACATTAATACAAACTAAAGAGACGCATGAATCACAAATACACCCATAAACTTGTACTGTAGTCACATGTGTAAGGCTTATCAAGAAATCCATTATGTGCATTGCACAGGTGACGCATTCCACAACAGTTTTTTATATCATGGTAACATAAAAACTTGCCATCAGCCTAAGCCTATGTGGTTAAAGTGGTAGTCAATATCAATGCAATAACAACTGTAAAACTTCTACGTAACAGAATTCATGTGCATAAAAGATTCTGAGGCAAAGTGTTTTGTGCATAATGTGTAACTGTATATTGGAAGATATTTGTGTTGGTATACGTATAGAATTTTAATGTTGACATTCATACCGATGGCTTCTAAATCTAAATCAATATTTCCTTTTATAGACATCTCATATATATTTGTACATACTTCAGTTACAGTGCTTATATCTATTTAAATTTTATCAGATATTCAACACTTTATGGGGAAAAAAATACTATTTAAATGTATTTACATAATATGATCATTATTGTTACTGACATATGCAATGTATCACTACAAAAGATGTTTAAAGGTGTGTATATTTATATATTAGAAAGCAATGTATGCATATGACAACTATAATACGATTTTTACACACTCAACACTCCTATATTTATGCAACAACATCAAAACATTTTATTGTATTTATAGATCTAAAATAAAATATAGCTATATTATGTATATAAAAGCCAAATACAAAACTAAGAATTTCCAATGACCTGAGAATGTCTGACATTCTGGCTCTGCTGTAAGGCATCACTATAATCAAGTGTATGAATTGAATGACTTATGAGGCTACCGCAACAGGTGCGCAAATTACATGGGTTTTTACGGTAATTAATTACAAATCCATTTTGTAATACAATCATTAGATTATCATTCTCTATCTCTCACAATGCAATTTGTATATTCTATGAATAATTCAGAGATTACCAACATATTTATATGGATAAATATAGCTCTTTTTACGATAAAGACATTTCCACAGCTGTCACTGCAGGTAAAGTACAAAATAGTATTATCTGGTACACAAGATATGATTCAGAAACATTTGATACAAATGCCTATCTATTTTGGAAACTTCCATTTGCTTTATCAAAAAAAAAAAAATCAAAAAAAAAAACGAAAACATATTGTCAAGATTATTTACCATTATAAAGAATACCTATCTTTTTTTCTCTTGGAAGGAAACATATAATGGGAGAATGTCAACTTCATTAGATCATGGATGGAAGTATGTACGGTAATATGACTTATAGAAGGGACTAGTTTCCCAGTTAACATTTGTATGGTGTCATTTTCACAATATAATGTTCTTATTAATGAATGTGAAATCAATATAATTATTCGACACTCGACCCCAGTCTACCCTTGAAAATATTGACAGGATCAGTTTATAATAATGAATAATAAACACGAAAAACTATGTCAGCTTTCACCAGATTTCACATGATAATGATCACAATTCCTTGACGTTAAGAAAGTGGATTCCACTTAATACCACATTGCTTAATGTCACACTTCTGTTAATATCATGTTTTTTCTGTAATACAAGTTATTTTCTGTATGTATTTTATGTAATGTTCCCTGATTTATAAAATGTGATTTGGTACAAGCTACTTTAAATATAACGTTTTATTGCAAGCTTTTCAACATACCGGGACACTGTATCACCATGTAAAAATTATTTGTACTTAATTACCAGATAATTTTTCTTCAACTTGTAATGGTTGATTTTAACACAACAGATAGATGTGTCTCTAAAGTCACCCATTGTGACAACTTGAGACTTAAATTTTTGGCTGGAGGATTTAGTACATTCAATAAAAGAAGTTGTCCAAGACTCCAGCTTGTACCTAATCAGAGAGACAATGTTAACTTACCCTTCATCAGTCTCATTGATCATATCACAGACTTCCATAAAAAGTCCCCAGTTTTCAGATGCCTGGGATCCATCTGTAGCTCGTTCTGAAACATGCACATAAACAACTCTAGTTATCGTATGTATATTAATACAAGTTAACAATTGATATGCATTAAAAGTTCCTCTTAACATTTTTTTTTTTAAATATCTGAATTAGGTATTTATACTGAAATTTGTGTGAGGTAAACTATAATTTGTGTGAGGTAAACTATAATTTGTGTGAGGTAAACTATAATTTGTGTGAGGTTAACTATAATCTGTGTGAGGTTTGTGTGAGGTAAACTATAATCTGTGTGAGGTAAACTATAATTTGTGAGGTAAACTATAATTTGTGTGAGGTAAACTATAAATTGATGTTAAATGTAAAACTTGAATGTGCAAAATGGTCTATCTTTAAATTTGCAATGAATGAAAATATAATTTTTAATGAGTTATACATTAATTTACATTATAACTTAAAAATTAGTGATCTAACCTTTCTAAGATGAATGAGAGTTCTTTAACTACTGTAATTAAGTCCCCAGGTAGCAGAGTACAGTAGCGTACGGTGGCCATGGGTGATATTTTTATACAATGAATAACCCCTGTAATGTAACATGTATCAAAATTTAAAAAAAAAAATCAGCACTAAAATTGGCATATACATGATGAAGTGGACTATGTGGGCTTCATAATTTAAAAAAAAGAAAAGTCGAATTTGGTTTGAGACTACAATTTTGGGCATTTACGAATCTGTGTCTACACAACAAAAGCTAGCTTTTCATGTAGTCTATTTTTGTACTCAGCACATGTGTAAATATTGTGAAAAATCCACCGGAATGACCTATGCTAAAACGTGAGTATTTCTGTTACCGAGTAGGCGATATTTAATTTCAGACAGGTTTTAAGAAAAACAATTCTACTTGCGGGGGTCAAATTCTGGGTTAAAAATCATGATTTTTTGCATATTTTGGTGTTTTTTGATGTGGTAACCATGGTTTTCAGAAGTCCCAAATTTGGGGAAATCACTTTTTGAAAAAAAAAATGTTCTTCTAAAAAACACCTATTCAAAATGTAGTTTATAAATATATATATATATGTAGGTGTGTTGTGCAGGATGAATCCGCTATCCATGTTTATCCGAGACATGCCCTTTATTTTTAGGGTCAAGCCATTTCTACTGTACTCTGCCACCCCAGAGGTGAATTTATTTTAATAGTTATTCTGCTGATCAATAGCAAATGAGGCTCTTTTTAATTCATGCATTAAGATAAAGCTGAAAACAACTCGAACTTACAGTAATAATAAGTGACATATTCTAACACAGTACTTACACTTGTTTAAATCCTGTTAAAAATTTCTGTCAAAAACAGTGAGATGCCTTAGCTTACTTTGGCTCTTAAAGTTTGTGAATTTTTGTTTGTTTAGTCCCCTTGTTCTTCTGGAATTGTTTAAATTGAACACTCCATCCTTTTCAATTTTGTCATAGCCAGACGTAAGTCTATCAGTCTAGTATACCAGGAAACCAGGAAAGTATACCAGGAAATTTGCATCGCAGTTTAACTTTCTTCTTTTTAGCCCCGGAAATGACAACGTATTTATCATAGGAGCCAACAATAGTAAACATCATAATAAACATAGCAATCAAATGTGAAGGGCGAAATTAACACCAGACGATGACTGATTTTACCGGCGTAGGACAAAGGTTTGAGTTGGCAAAAGTTTCCTGGTACACAGTAATCATTATCAATTCCACTTGTTTAGACTAAGTTCAGTGCTATGATATTTATGATGATAAATATTTTGGTAATTTAAAGGGACGATTTAGTCCAGTCATTTTTTTTTTATCAAATCTTGATTTCATGATGATGTAGTTAGACTCCTTTTGAACATTTTATGTTGAAATTTTTTGACAAGGTCTATTTTTGTTGATGTTCTTATAATCAATAATGAAGTAATCCTTAATGGTATAGCCATACGTTTTAGCAGAAACTGTCGGTGAACTGTCATATGAGCAATGCACAAACATCTTTTAATATTGTAAACAGAAAGGTCTTTCAACCCACTGTAAGAAGGTAAATTCATGCTTTAGTGATCACCTAGCTCATGTCTTTGGAACACCAGTACAGGCATACATACATTCTGAATCAATAATACCATCTTCCAAACAACATTACAATTATTGTAATAAATCAGTAATTAATTTCACATTAAAATTAAATGATATCGTACAATCTCAAATTCACCCTAAGGTACCCACTTGTGTGCATATACTCTCATTAAACCTGTTTCTTTTTATTCAAATCCAACAGTGAACAAAAATATGTCTTATTAGGCTTAAATATTATCATGATACATATCGTTTTGATTCATTGTGATGTACTGTGTAAAGTGACATGTGAAATCAAACCCACTGTGTTGGATATATGTATATGCAAACAGGGGTTTTCTCACCGACAGACATGGATGTTGTGCTATTTTGATTGTAGCTATATATTTATCACCGGCTTTCCCAAAACATAAAACAGACCATACCAGACACTGACTTCAGACCATAAAGTTTTGTAAGAAGTTATATGTTTTCGGTAATAGAGTGAGTTAAAGGGTATTAGCTCAATGAAAACCCCTATAATGAATTAATTAAATTAAATACATTCAAAATAACCTAAAGACCTACGTATACCTGAACACTCAAAATTTTGACTCGCATTAGTTTTCCCAATACAATAGTGTACTGCACTTGCATCTCCCAAAACAGCAAAGCACAATTGTGAGTAAAAAATGGCTGCATAATACACTAATATTGTAGGGTAGCACGATTTACCCAAAAAGACCCCAAAACACCCAAAAAGGCCCAAAAAGACCCCCAAAACACACAAAAACACCCAAAAAACACCCCAAAACACCCAAAAACATCGATAAGACCACACAAAAACACAGACGACACTTAAATGATATTCAGTTAATATTATAATGTAGTAACCTGTTTTTTCGGCATNATATCGATAAAAATTTCCTGCTTATAAGATACCAATTGTCTTTAAATGACTGTACACTACAGAATACCGTAGTACATACAAGAAATGTTTACTGCACTGTGCAGTAGCAGATTACACCTGAGGCTGAAAGGACCAGGATACCAAACTGTCAACAATGAGAACTCTCCCAAAATACCGGTGGCATTGGGCTGTGGATGATTCACATAATGCATTCAACATAAGAGCATGTTTATTTTTATCAGAAAGGTTAATTGAAAGTAAAAGCAAAGTTCATGTTTCTTGCTGTTTGTGCAGAAAACATGAACCCAAGTTCATTGACATGAGCCGTCTCACCCGTTGTTTACTTCTTTTACAGCGCACTTACTCCTCCCTGGGAGGGGCATTATGGTGAAATGCAAATGGATGACTGCCTATTATTTCTAACATGACTAGATCAAAAACAACGTAATCGGCCTGTGTATCCAAATTACAAGACTACAACCAATCTTACCTATCTTCTGGCCTATTGGTGTGACCAGAGGATTTCCTCCAAAGATAGCGGCCATTTTGCCAATATGAAATGACGTCACTGTCCCGAGGTTTTCTATTTATAGAAATAAACATAAGCCGTGAAATAAAATAGTTGTAAAACATTTTTTGATGAACAATGTTAAATTATAAATATTTAGAAGACAAAAATGTGTCCATACTAGTTAAAGATATATTTTTATTGAATTCTTTAATATCATTCACCGGAAATGTAATGTGACGGAAGTTGACATCTCTGTGGTAACAGCGTCCATCTTGGCACAAGATTATAGGCGTTCGATGTAAACAAGTTCAATTGAGGTATGTCCGTGCATCTCTTTTTGCTCTAAACGACGTTAATTTGACATCGTCGAAAAGCGTATATGTAAATCTTTCATAAAATGTAAAAGTGTATACAAAGATTGTGTAAAAGACCCGTAGCATTCCAAAGTATTTCAATGGGATGCAGTAGCGTATACATACATGTCTGCATCAGTGCATGTGTGAATGCTAGCTATATTGTAGCATGCCCACTATGAATGCTAGCTATATTGTAGCATGACCACTGTACTAAGGTACAATTCTTTACAGAATACATGATTTGTGTTACATTCATAAACTGATGATATTTAATATCACTTTATACTGTCACTGCTGTATTATAGTATGTCGACATTCAGTTTTCAACATTTGTATACCAGTTTCATTGACAGGTTTGATTTGGTAAGTTATAAAAGGCTGTAAAATAATTATATCAAAAGTGATGACACTTATCTTGAAAGTTCCCAAAGAACAAACAATTACAGAAAAATAATCCAGATCAAAACACACTTAACTACATGAAGAGTTTGTTTGAGAACAGAAAAAAATATATCTAGATCTACAATCTACAATACTTTCTTCATTAATTTATAATTTTGATATATAAAAATTCTTCCACAGTGATTTGTAAGCTGTGTTCCACCGATCACAATGAGTCGACTGTATGACACGGTGGAGCCGGCGGTTGTCGACGAGGACATGCTAAAGAGAGCAGTCGAGGAGCAAGGACCTAAAGATGAAGCAGGAAAAATTGCGAAGTCTGAAGGAATTGATTTTGGAGATGTGTTAGCCCTAAGACTTGATTTTTTAAGTGAGGATCCACCTTTCAAAAAAATCTTTCAAATTTCCCTGCAGTATAGTAATGTTGTAAAAATGCGAGTTAAAAACAAAAAGAGTAACCTGATATAAATATATTAAAATGTATTTCATCATATTTGTAAAATGGTATTTAACATTCTCCGGTTTTATCAATATCATATATTTTTTTGAATTTCCATCTGACATCCTTGTGTTTGGAAAAAAAGAATCATAGTAAATTTTTTTGTCCATCTCGTTTTGCAGATAAAGAACCTTAAGGAAACATGCAAGAAATGAAATATTAAAAAATTGGTATAAAACAAAATTTCAAACACAAATATATTGAGAGGTGAACCCCTATACATTACAATTTGATTTTAAAAAAAGATTAAATTAGTGGTTTGCAAATACTGTATCAGTGACATCCAACGAATTTTCTTTTCTGACTTGTGCTAGCATTATCTCTGTTGAAGTTTGAAAATATCAATTTATTGACACAAATATGTATAGATCTGTAATCTGTTTAATTTGACTAATGTAATTAATATTGTATTTCAGATGTCTTAAAGATTGACAATTTGTGGGAATTTACAGCATTAACCAAGTTACAGCTTGATAACAACATCATAGAGAAAATAGAAGGTTTGGATTGCCTGGTCAACTTGGTATGGCTAGGTAAGTAATATGTGGCAATATGAAGTTTACCATATCATTTGAATGTTTCCTTTTTTTTTTAAATTTATTTTAATAAGAACATATTTAATTAAGATAGATTTAAGAAAGGTGTGTTTTTAGTTGTTTTGTATCTAATGGGTTTTCCATTAATTGTCATTTAATCCTCATCACTGCATTTTGAAAGCACCTAAGACAAATTCTCTAATGTGAAATTATCATGGGTGCAGAACTAAGTAATAGACATTATACACTTTTTATTTACCGGCTGAGTTGGCTAGGAACATCACTATAATAATGGCAGCTTGAGAGACTCTAAACAGACATGTTTTGTTCGGCCTTAAAAGGCATAATATAAACTACATGTTTACTGCACCTTTTACCTTATCAGACTGTGATTAAGATTTAAAGGACCTTCACACATTTGTCCCTAAAGTCATATGTGAACCTTACCAAATCAAAGACTAGGCAAGTCCAGTTTTAATATGAAGAGGGTGAATGAGTTGAAGGGCCTATCAAACTACAGAAACTTCAAATCTAACCAAAGTGTGTATCCTTTTTATAATATTTTATATCAAACCTTTGTTTTATTTACACAGACTTGTCCTTCAACAACATTGAGGTGATTGAGGGTCTCAACGCTCTCACCAAGCTGGAGGATCTGACATTGTACAACAACCGGATTGCCACACTGGAAAACATGGATACTCTCTTAAACCTCCACGTCTTCTCCATTGGAAACAACATGCTCACAGAACTAAGCAATGTAAGCTGGTTAACTTCTCTATTTGACAATAGCTATGTGGATATCAGCATAGCAAGTTTCAGGTTATGTGAAACTGAGAGTAAATTATATAAAAAAAAACATGATGGAATGATTTTGACATTTTACACGTAAGTATGTATATACACAATCACATTTTTAATCATCCTTAACATCCAGGGGTTACGCTCACCTTCGCTCCCTGCACCGCTGGAATATGTCATAGCAAAAATGAAGGCTCAGTGTGCGCTACCTTGTTGATGAGACAAGAAGACTAGTTTGATCCTTTGATAAACATCAAAAGAATCTCGTGGTCACCTAATGGTAAAAATTGACAGGCTTTGAAGTCGGCGTCTCTCCTTTGTAATCTTCATGACATATACCAGGGGTGCAGAGAACGAAAGTGAGCGTAACCCCTAGATATCGAGGCTGATTTTCAATATAGTGATTTTAAATTTACTTCCTTGGATTTTCCTAATCATTAGGACAAGTACTTGAACCAATTGTCCTCCCCCTCCCTCCAACCCCTTTACACTCCCACTCCCCTCGCCACCCCCCAAAAAAAATTGGGGGAGGGGGGAGAAAGAATTGATTCAAGCACCTGTGATTATATTTTTCACCAGCTATTCTGTTTGCATGAATTACTCTAGATAATTTTCACAATTTATAATTGCCAGTAAGTAATATATAAAATATGTTTCAGAAAGTAGTATATGTATGCTATTTAAATACTTTATCAATATTTCCTATTTCAGTTGTTATATCTGCGAAGGTTTAAGGAAATGAAAACATTAAACCTCGCTGGCAATCCATTCTGTAAGCAGAGCGGCTACAAACAGTATGTGATTGCCTTCCTGTCTGGTATCGACTTCCTCGACTACCGCCTGGTGGATAAACAGTCGGTCAGTAGATATTATCTAAGCCATGAGTAATAGAGTGATAATTCATATTAATATTACACCATTACATATACAACAAACCGTAAAGTGAGGTTGTTTTTTAGAGCTTGTCAAAGCAGGGTTCTTTTGGTGCTAGAACATACATATTTGACAATTATAATTCAACGAAACCTTGTTTATGTATCCACAATTTTTTCTATTGTTCCAATATTTTAGAGAATCTATTAGGGTATGGCCTTTTTTTATACAAAATTGTTCCAAGTACTTAAGTTGCCTCCCAATCAAGCTACTTTTGCTGTAAATATCAAGACTCCACCGTACTTACAGGGTTTATATCCTTTGATATGTACTAGTTGTGAGTAGGTTGTGAGATGTGTAAATTAATACAGCAGTACCAGATCTGACCCTCTGTCTCTTCCTCTCTATGTTATCCAGTTATTAAAAATCACTTTAAACTAAGATACATTTATTGCATTTTACACTGTAACATTATAACAGAGAGAAGATGCTATGGAAAAACACATGATTCAAAGAGATGAAATGTTACACAATGAGAAACAGGCTGAACTGAAACAGGAAGAGGAAATCAAGAACAAGAAACAGCTGGAACTCCACAAGGTAATTAGGAGGACAGTTTATTTTTAACATTGTACACTTTGAGAACTGATAACAGTGTCTATATCAGTTGTTTTAAATTGTTATTTCCTTTTATATTTATATACATGCAATGTTGTGATTTAAAAAAAATAAAAAAAATATGAATTATTTTTCCATCCCATACATGTTTGAAGACTGAACAGAATGTATGGTTTGAAGAACAATTGGTGCTATAACTATACATATAATATATGAGGTATTTTGTTTTCAACATGACATAAACTTTTACATGAGGGATAAATGTGTCCTATATCCCACACAGGCGGCCTATGTGGAGCTGATGGATGGACCACACCTGTTTGAGATGATGTATATCGAAGATTCTGAGGGACAGAAGTTGAGCGAGATGCCAGGGATTGAAGATCTCTTACAGACATATCCTTTTGTTTACCGTATTTGACTGCAAATAAGCCCCCTCCCCACTTGTGGCAAATGTCCTTGGAACAGGGTGGGTGCCTGCAAATAAGCCCCCTCTCACAAATAAGCCCCCTCCCCACTTTGACAAATGTCCTTGCAACAGGGTGGGTGCCTGCAATTAAGCCCCTTCCTAACTTTGTCTCTCTCTCAAAAAAATGTATGTTAATTTTTGTACATTGTTTACCTCAAAGATAAGGAAGAACATTTCCTCGAATGTTTTGTGAGAACCGTATTTGAGGAAATCCTCAAATATTTGAGGAAATCCTCAAATTTGAGGAAAATCCTAGACTTAAGGAAATCCTCAAAGTTAAGGAAGCTTTGTGAGAACGGGGCCTGCTTCTCAACTGATGTTGCTATTGTTTATTGGTATTTATCAATTATACATAATATGTATAGTTCCCAGCATGATACACAAATTTTGCAAAATGTATTTAAAATAATCTCACAATTTGGCATATTTTTATTGTGCTAATCCAAATTTCCTAGAAATACATGTACTGGATTTCATGTTTTTCCTCTCAAAATATTCTTTAATATCGCTTATCAGTACTTGAATTATATTCCTTGACAGTTTTCACTTTTAAGGACAAATTTGTTGCCATCTGCCATCAAATGTTTGAGTATGGCTTGAAGGAACATGAAAAGCGTGACTCTGAGGTGAAGCAGTTCTGGGAATGTGTTGAGGATGCTGAGCAGGAGAACAAGAATCTTGGCATGAAGGCCATCAACAACTTCATGGTCGTGAAAAAGAGGGTGAGTGGATGAAAAGTTGGTAATAATTACGGGTCTGAAATTCTGGAGTTCTGTAAAGCGTGGATTGTGACTTCACTAAATATTTGTTTACACTTTCTCAATCCTGTATTTCTCTGTTGTGTATGTAGATCATGCAGGAGCTGGGTCAGATCAGTGACCAGAAGGTACTGGAGTCTGTTGTGGCCGACTACAATAATCAAGTTTCAGAGCTGTGGGACAAACTCATGGGGTTGGAGCTACAGATTGTGGACCAGTTGGAGGTATTCTACGCTCTTTGTCACACCAGACATATATACATTTACCCTTTAACCACTGTAGACCATAATGGACTCATCCAGATGAATGCATGGTAGAGTCTACTGAAATTACCTAGGGGTGGAAGGGTTAACCAAAATTGTCAATGTCCACCAAATCACTCTACAGAAATCTCTTTCACAAGTTTCCCTTTCACAAATGTTTATATCTGATTATCATCAATTATTTTTCTAAATTTCTTCATCAGATAAGTATATGGATATCTTCAACAATACAAAGCATGGGCATACTAGAAATAGTAATCCTTTTTTCACTTAATACTTAGTAACACTGTATAGAGCTTTATCACCATGCATTGAACATGGATTTCCTTCAGATTAGAAGATATCACATGTTTCCCTCAGATATTGTTAATTTATAAAGGTCTTCATGAATACTCGAATTTCATTAAACTTCCATCAAATTAATATACATTCTGTATGGATATCTCTGTCAATACTTCTGTTTCCTTCAAATTTTCCACAAGGAAATATTCTTAAACTATCTGACAGTTTATTTAAAACATTATTGGTCAAAATATTAACATGCTAAGAAAAAGATGGACTTTCCAATACATGTACCATCAATTGTTAATGCAACCTTTCATTTGTATGCTTGTAGGACGTCATCAAAGACTTTGAGAGGAGTATGCAGGATCTGGTGGCCTCCTTCCAGGAGAACATCCAGGCTTTCCTGGCCCAGTGTCGGGATCTGGAGACCTTCCATCATGAGAAGATGATGGAGATTGCCATTATCACACTGGAAAAAGTTCTCAAGAACGAGTTAGATGATGAGATCAATGAAGACTTGAGAATGGTGGGATATTTTGAGATTAATATTTGAATATCAATAAGTGACAGGTCTTGCAGCCACGATAATCTAGAATTTCAATTCATACCTTTGCTGATGCTTTGCCCCCATGGTATTGGGTAGCGGCTTTGTAGAGGATATTTCAGAAATTCATTACTTATTGCTGTAATGTAGATTTCTGATTATGATAGCATTACAGCTCTCTGCAGAAATAGCAGTACTTCTCTCTTCAGGATTTCTGATAGCATTATTTCTTTCTTCAAGATTTCTGATAGCACTACAGCTCTCTGCAGAAGAGATTTCTGATAGCAGTACTTCTCTCTTCAAGATTTCTGATAGCATTAATTCTCTCTTCAAGATTTCTGATGGTATTACAGCTCTCTGCAGAAGAGATTTCTAATATCAGTGCTTCTCTCTTCAAGATTTCTAATAGCAGTACTTCTCTCTATAAGATTTCCGATAGCATTGGACATATTAATCAAGACAGCACTTTATTTTGTCATCTGATCACTTTGCCAAATAAACAATAAAATTATAAGGTGGATGTATACATCTCAATGTCATTTAAATATTAAATTAAAGACCTATTCATAACATTTGAAAGTAAAATAGATGCAGTTGATATTGTCACTTGTGCTGGACTGGTAAATCTTGTAAAGTATGGTATGTTGCTTACATGTGCGTTAATCATTACGTTGCATTAAATTTTGTCTATCATTGCAGTTATTTGTGGACAAGGACACCATCATGAACGCAGTTTCCTCGTCACACGATGTTCACCTGCTCAAGATAGACAACAAGGAAGACGACATGGTGACCAGAATCAACCATTGGCTGAAAACGACGATCGACAAAATTCACGAAGATGAGGAAGTTGCCAGAAACCGCATGAGAGTTACAGAAATAAACAATCTTATTGATCACCTACGAGATGAAATTGACAATTTGGAAGTGTTACAAACAGGAAATTACTGATTCCATGTTGGAAGTGCCTTTGATAAATTTTAACTGTGACCAAACCAGTCTGGCATTTTGCACGGGAGAGGTTTGTGCCAAAGGAGATCATTTTACTGTGAAAATAAGGGGCTGATTTGAATATTGTAAGGAACTGTGATTATGACCATTGACATCATTCGTAGAGATGGGCATTTACGATGTTATCATAGTCCTACAGAAGCTTAGAAATATCTGTGATAAATGTAGGTCACGGTCATTGTCGCCTGCAATTTTCGGACAAAATTTGGACAATACAGTGTAACTTGTCCAAACCAATTCCTCAGTATTCTGTCAACTTTAAACATCTCCATCAACGACGTTTCTGCATTACACTAACCTATGATGGTTGATCCATAAGATGTTTGATTTAGACAGATACTACTTTATATCAATTTTGTACAGAGACATGACTTTTGTACATACATTGTAATATATACTGATTCATTGGCTGTCAAGTAATTAACAGACCTATCAATCATTGTTGACAAGTAATATATTTCATTACTGTATAAAAATGTACATAAATAAATGACAAAGCAAGTCTACACACATTAATGTTGAAGTCTTATATTCAGCCTCTGTTGTTCAAATATGATGCCTTCACTTATTTAATATTTATGTATACATCTTAACTACCTCAGGGGTTTCATTTGTAGCCAGTAGCCGGTAAAAATACCCCCATACTTTATATATTTCACTGGATCCTTTCATTTAAAAAAGTTAGAAAAATGGTAATGGGGTACGGGTACTATAAATGTATGAAATGAACTACCTACTTCAATTGTGTTGGATACATGCAACTTGAAATCTGACTGAAACCCCTGCTACATACACTGTGTATCTTCTACTGTATAAATCAGGCGATACTCCTGATTTCAGTTTCTAACTTGCAAACTGCACTGTACTGTACACTGTATTTAAACATCCTTTTTTCTATCTTCAATAAGATTTATCAGTTTGGAAATATGTAATATCAAAGTTTAACTTTATGCACAAACAATGTATATATTAAACGTGTCATAACGTTTCAAGACCGACAGGTCCCTTCATCAACCTATGGCTGGGTGAGCGATTTGTATCAGGAGGCACGGTAGTCTAGTGGTAGGGCGCCGAACTTGTGACCGAAGGGTTGCAGGTTTGAGTCAGGTCACGGCACTGTGTTGTATCTTTGAGCAAGAACCTTTACGCCGTTTGTTTCAGTCTAAGCTGTAAATGAGTACATGGTTGGGCAGTGCTAGAATTGTTGAATGCTAGCTGTGAGCGCCAAAATGGCAGCACCGGCTGTACGCTTCCCAGGGAGTTGAAGAAGATATTGGCTGGTTGCAAAGGCCCTTAACCACGGATAATAAAATGTGAACCGCTTTGAGATGACCTTCGAACTAGGTTGTAATAAGGCGGTATATAAGAACCTCAAATTATTACTATTATTGTTAACCTGTTCAAGGATGTGATGAAATTGTATGTTTTTTATGTCACTCGTCCCGGGACATTTCGTCCATCTATAGAGAGCGAATACACACTGCACCGAATTACAATTTCATCAAATCTTTGTACAGGTAAACAATACAAATAGCTCACTCAGTCATAGCTTAACAAAGGGACCAGTCGGTCTTGAAACGTTGCGACACATTTAAATTTTAATACGTACATTGTGTATAAAGTAAAACTTTGATATCCTTTTCCTTTTTGAAACAATAACTTTAGATGTCTCCCTCATCAATGTATTGTCAAACTCCTTTATAGTAATGAATTTTAGCTGGTACATGTTAACAACTCTTCCTTAATTAAGGTTACTGTATAACATGAAATGTTCGTTGTGTATAAACATTCGTGGTTTTTGTGGTTGATATTGAACCTCGAAAATATATACAACAAATTTGAATGATATACCTGTCTACTGTTTGTTAATATAGGATATCCACGAATGTTTGTTCCATGAAACGATCTAAATTTCGTGTTATACAGTATATAATACAAGGAATAAAATTAATTTCTTGAAAATTAAGGAATCAGAAATCATCACCCCAAGTCTTTTAAAATTCTACAGCTTTATTAACTGTGAGGTTGACATAAAATGGTGATTTACAAGCGGGAAATTCTTTGATACTGGCACTAGTCTATCACTAACTAATGTTTTGGTGGTAGTTATCTTTTGGACCAGACACTAGTTTTCTCACTACACCAGTGAATAAAGACGGCAGCGGCTGCTACGCGTGCCTGTAGGTCATATTTGTCGAAGTCATGGTGCCACTCAACATTGCCCCAAGTGTCTGCCTGAAAATTAAGAAATTATATCAAGTTTCAAACTGTAAAACATTTTTTGACTTTTAAAAAGAAAAATTAGCTTATAAATATAGAGCAGGAGTTCTGACTTTAACAACATTTTTTTATTTGGCCTAATGACATGACCTTTGACTTTAATTCTACACATGACCTTGACAAATTAGAATGGTACACACCGTCAATTCATGATGTTGCCATCTATGAAAAAAAATAAAAAATTCAAGTCATTCAAAATTTATTGTCTGAATAAGAATTATGATCTTTTGACCTTTGACCCTTTTTCATAACCTAAACATTTGGAGAATGGACCTGAAAGGGTTACAGGACCAAACATTGACTCGTCATGATACATTGTACCATCACAGGTAGTAGCCTTGTTTGTCAATACCCCCATATAATGGCTGTATATAATGGCTATAACAGACAGGACTAGAACCTGTGATATCATGATGCATCTGCTTATGGGGTTTGATAGAAAAAATATCTAGTAACTTAAAAGACAATGCCTCTCAAGAGACAGGACAAATGTATGGATAAGATGCCTCAGCAAGAAGACCAACTTATAGAACATTATGATCAAATCCTAAAAACACTCTGGTTTCACCTGTAAAGGACTAATATTATAATGACAAGAACAATGGAGGATGTGGTACCTGATACTGGCTCTCCAGTCGGGACAGGTAAACAGCTCGCTCCACTGATATTTGTTTGTGGACCACAGCCAACATCAACAGCAGTGACTTCAGGGCCTCCACTCCAAACTGGTAACCTGTAGGGTGGCAATGAGTTGAATCCGTACAAACTAATGATCACATTAAAAACAACATTAATACACTGCTATTAGGCAGAACTCTGATATACCTTTAGATATGTGTATCTTGTTATATTTCAAGATGCTAAAAATTATTTCAAATTTGTTTTGCAAATAAGGTGTGCAGTGTATTCTTACCATGCAATGCCCATTCATTGTTGTAGATCAGGTACTTTTCTAAAGTCTGTCTAGTATTGGCAGGAATCACAAGGCTCTGTAGACCAGTGGTTGAACACAACTCTACTTTATATCTGCAAATAAAATCGAGGAATATATAAAACACATTGACTTAACCCCAATCCACTTTATATCCACCAATAGAACAGAGAACAAGAAGCATACAAATCTAAATAAACACTTTTGACCACTGCAATCTCAAAAGTAGGCCAATGTCATACGGTACACTTGAACAAACTTGATAGCCTTCCGAGTTCCACACCAGAGAGCTGCCAGCCAATTATGACTATATCTCATGGTTCTATTGGAGAAGTTGCCTGAACTGTTTCACCTGTCTTCTTTTACTAAAAACGTTTAAAAGCCTATAATCTCAGAAAGTTACATGCCATATATCCTGACTGTACAGCACAAACACTGACTTCTTAATACAAAATGGCAAGTGAAACAAGAGGCCCAGAGGGCCTGTATTGCTCACCTGAAAAAACAATGACTTCATGTGTGTAATTAACATGAAGTTTCTAAATAACTGATTAATAATTAAAATGGAAAACCAGTCCAACAACATGTGCTTTTATTTCAGGTACATGTATTAGGAATTATAAATAAATAAATTAATAATTAATAATAAAAAAATAATTATAAATTATATAATACATCTTTATATAAGTTCACTATTAACATTACTGTTACATCAACATTGAATCGTTGAAAAGTTTTTTCCATAAACTTCAAAAGGGACCAATGCCAAATTTTAACATTCTAGATTCTAGCTACTCTTTGAGATATGATAATGTACCTGAAGTTCTCCATGACATTATTTATGCAGAAAATAGCCATGAGCTTATGTTCACTGACCTGTCACTTGCCCATTTCATGATAGGTTCCCATTCCTTCTGTTGCAGTTCTGCTAAATCCTGTGGCTCTGTCAGTCTGAAACTATCCGTAAAATACACTTATTGTAAAACCATTCCAGGCCACTATAAAGGAATTAAATATGATAAATATCCATGAATTCAGGGTCAAAAACTGGGTCACTTTCCTTTAAATGTTTAAGGGTCAGAATTGTAATGTGATAGGGATGTATCTAGTGGTCTGGTGTTGTTTTCTGGCAAGCCTTGGCAAAGACTTAAAGGCCAGCATTAATATTAACTCATTCACCCCTGAAGACACATTTGAACTCTTCCAATTCAAAGGTTGGAACAGTTCATTATGAATTTTCAGGGGTGAATGAGTTAATAGGTCCCTCTGGTTTTTTCCTCCAAACCGTGACCCTAAATGACTTAAAATCTAAATGGGCAGTAAACATTAACAAACACAACCCCTAAAAACCATTGTTTATAAGTAGGTAAACCAGTCTGACCCCATAAAATTAAGTCTCTCATGTATATGAGACTGATGACTTTGACCTCTTAGGGGAAATAAGCTGCAGACAATTATCATCATGTGTGAATATGGAACCAAAGAACATGTACACCACTCTATCAGGAATTGATTTTGTCCACATGAACAAACAGACTAAGGTTGATTACAAACTCACCAAATGGTGTCGGTTTCCAAAAAATGCATCAATGATGTTGTCATTTCTTCTTTGGTTTTCCCAATAGGGTTATCAAGTGCTGTATTGGACAAACTATTCTGTCAAAAAGAAAATGACGGCATTAATGAAAACTGTATTCCACACAAACAGCTATGGGTTATGAATAATATTCAACACACCTATCAATCTAAAATATCTTAGAAAAAAATGATTTCAAGATATATGAAACAACACAAGTTGCTTCATAGGCCCCATCTTCAAATGCAAACATTTTGTTCAATATTGTTCCAAAGACAATGAAAAACATGTACAATATGGAAACATAATTTAAACAGGACCAAAAGCAATTTGTATACAAAATGTTTTAATGTAATTATCTATTTCCTTTAATACATAGGTATTTGTATCAAATTTGTTCAATACTTCTTACATTCTCTAAATTGCAAAACAATATCTTGAATTCCTGATATTTCCTATGTACCTTGGTAACAACATTTTGCAACAATATATTCTGCAGACAGGAAATTCATATTTTGATATGTGTAGCAAGGTTACCACGTACTTGATTTATTTTGGTTTGTGCTTATTTGGTTTTGGGTCAACATATATGTGAAGAGAACAAATAATTCTGGACATAATCTTTTATTTTTAAACTGTTATCCCTTCAGAACAAATATTTATAGATATTCTAAACTGAATCCAGCACACTACATCAATTCATCTTAGCCTGCAGCTTTCGATGATCACCATACAATGTCTTACCAGATGCATGTTGTGTCTTTTAATGGTGTCTTGTTGGGCGTTCCATTCCGTGGCCACTGCCATTGCTAAAGTTTCACTGGGAACACGGAACAGATTTCCTGTTGGTGTTCTTAGTTTTCTGTTGTCCAAATTGATTTCAAACCAACCTAGAAAACAAAATATCATATTCAATCTACAATCCAGATAAATTGGTTTAAAATCAGTTTTATAGATAAGGTGTTAGTGTTGGATCAGACCACCAGGTTATTGTGAAGGACACTTTATATATTGTATGTATTTTTATTTGTACAGTAGAACCTCATTATACTGCCAACATCTGTCAAAAGAAACGTTGGCATTATAAAGGGGTTTGATGTTTAATTGAGGGAAACCTATTAAGGAATTCTTAAGAAAACAAAAAAAAGGGACAATGATTTCAGTAGTTAACCAGGTCAAAAATAAAATGAGGGGCATAATATTGAGGTTTTGCTGTATATTTTAAAGTCTCACGTTTAGAGCACTACCCTTTAGGCAGATTTTGAACAAATCTACAAGCCCATAACTCTTTATAAAGTGTGGCATGAGATATGATTTCAGTATGCAACACTTGATGGGGTACTTGCATATTAAATTTGACATTTGTAGGTAAGAGAATATTTGAGATATATGCCTACGCTGAGACAATGTACAACTGATAGATTGATTGACTGAAAAATGCAAACTCAATAGTCCCCTCTGATAGAACATTGTAACAGTGGCCCACTAATAATTAAATAACCATCTTGAACACTGTGGGACTGATAAACCAGATCAATCTTTAGATTAGAGCAAGGTAGTTTTGGTGTACCTACCATTTGACTGGACAACATATGCATTCTTGTAAAATTTCTTCAGTTCTGAAAGTAGAAAAATATATGTGCATGTATACCTACTGGTCTTGAAACAAAAGATATGAAGTTGAACTCCTAGCAACTTTTTTTGATGAAGATAAGAGATTCACTATAAAAGAATAAATTTAATCAACTATTTTTTTATGAATAGTGCTTTTCCTTTAATCCGAACATAATTTATATTGTTAAAAAAGAGGCCCAGAGACCTGCAACTCTCACACAGACCCATATCATGTGTAAGTCATGTATGCTTGTTTGCTGACTGATTGATCTTAACCACTGAACAATGTATGTGACAAGTAAGTTTTATGTCGGCAAAGTTTGTTTCTTTTTATTTCAACATAGCTGCTGATATGCTTTCAGCAACAAAATGTCAAATTTAAACTTGAAATTCATACTTTCAACATACCGGTATGGGATCACAGTGAGCTTGAAACTAGGTCAAGGTCATTTATATGAGGTACCTTTACAGCACTTCATCCCAGGTACCTACTAACCACGTGCTGTGGCTCTAGAGTCTATATTGTTCTTATTCTTTGAAGTTCATGAAATATTTGACCACTGTGACCTTGGAAGAAGATCAATGTCTTCTATATATGTAAGGAACCTTCATAGCACTTCATCTTTTATACCTACAACCCTTTGCCTTGACGAACTTAAGCAGATTCGTTATAGCCCAATATGTTGACCTTTGACCCTGCCAACACTTAAATTTGACCTTTGGCCTCAACACAATATATTAGAAGAAGATTTGTAATGTGGGACTATATAACATACACAAGTATCAAGGCTATAGACCTAATGGTTCTATATTTTATTTTGTTTGAAGTTTCCAGCATATAATCAAGGTCATATGCATGTATAAGGAAGCTAAAAATACTGCATGCCAGGTAACTACTGGCACAAGATCAGGACCCTGGGTCTTTCGGGTTTCAAGAAAAAGCCTCAAAAGAACAAAGTTGGTTGACGGATTGAGAACAGATGCTTCACAGTGCCATGAGCTTACTGGCACTTTGTGCCAGGTATGCTAAATATATTTGCAGCTATACCAAATCGTATTCTTGAGGATGATACATTGGGTTTTCATTTTAACATGCACTGCTACCCTTTCTATATCTGAATATATATAATATATACGGGTATTGTGTATATTATAGGATATGTAATTTTTATACTGCATAGCTGTCATCCCCCCACCCCCATTAGGAGGGAGACTCCCTCATTTTGATCAAAATTTACCAATCTCCCTCGAAACTCCCTCATTCAAGTCCACACTCACACAAACTCAAAATTACATCCTGTACTCAAATAATCTCCTAGTTACTGCAGGGTGTATGTAATGATCATAACAGGTGTGTCTGAATCAAATGAATGTTATTTGGGAGTTATTTCGATACATAAAAAGGGAAATATAAATTTAGCAAAGCAGTTTCAATCGCATTTCACACACTTTCTCCCTCATTGGAAATGTGGAATGAGGGATACCTCCCTCGTTGGAGGTTTCAGGGGTTGACACCTACTTGTGTTACACAAATCCCTCCCTCTCTATCTCCAGGACCTGTTTGGCAATCCAATACACAGCTCTTCCAATGCTTGTACTATACCATGACAGTTACATCATTGTTTTGTCAAATACGGTTAACAGTAGTACTTTTTGAAACATTTGAAGATTTCGCAAGATGGTTTCTCCCCTATGAAATAATCTAAAGGTTGGTTTTTAAAATACCATATAACGTTAAGTATTGCCAATTTTTATATTAATGGAAATGGACGATTTTGGTCATGACTGTTTTTACCAGGATGTGTCTATGTGCAGCTTTCTTTCTCTGCTGTATTTCCCATGTCTTGTGAAAGCAGTTGCTTTAAATCTTTGACCAATCCTATGGTTTATTAGTAAATATGGTTTATTAGTATAAGGGGGTGCGCAATCTAGTATATATGTGATATATTATCGCACCCACTAGATATTGCACCCCCTTATACTAATAAATCATAATAGTATAATATGATTTATTAGTATAAGGGGGTGCGCTATCTAGTGGATGCGATAATACAAATGTATATCACATATCCTCGGGTTACCGGTTTAGCGCACTTAAGAAGCATCCACGATTTCATACTCATATCGGCAGAAATCTGTTGAAATTACGAAGGACTGTCATATTTAGTGTTTAAAGAAAGATAACTGGAATACACTAAAAAGAAATTCTCTACAGTGACCTGCAAGAACAAAAACTTCATTTGGAATAAAAAAAAAAATCTTAAATTAATTATCAAAACATATTTATTAAATTTTACATTTTGATAATTTTTTCAAGATGTCAAATTGAACGAATTCATGTAATTTTATAAATTTATTTATTATATCTATTTAGTTATATACTATAGAATCTGTTAATATCTTTTTCTGCAGTCTTATATCGGTTTTGGTTGATGGTAAGTTATTTCTCATTTTGTTCTGTTTAAAATTGGTGAAAATTGGAAGTTCATTGCATTACAAGATTTACGTTTCATTGAAAACACTGTTTATCGATATAAGAATGTCTCCTTGTGACCAAGGAAGTGGAAAAAAATCGACAAGGAGACGTGGCCTCATTTACATACGACATTTTCGTACGTTTGTCAGACTACATAAAAGACTGTTTCATGAATGAAATATATCACCGTTTTTCAGGTATGGGTTCATTTTGACCAAGATAAAAAGTGCATTAAGCAAAACTGCATATTTATGCGTGTTTTTTAATCAGTGATTACTTATGTTTTCCGGACGAACTTCCGGTATTTTTGTGTCAGTTTACAGACGATGGCCAAATGTCTAAAATATCCTTGTGTTGTGTCCAGCAGGTCACGTAGTTACGAGACCTGCTTGATAAAATGGCTGCGCGGAAATACATAACGCGCGGAAACTGATGACTAGACGATATATTCCAGAACCCATGCAATAACCATAGAGTAAGCGTTGTATTATTAAAATGACTAAATGCAACTCATACCACGTGACGGGGAAGCTGTTTGGCGAATCTGACTGAAAGTCAATCCTTCCGTCTTCCTTTCTCTGATAATTCGTGAAATACATGGTTTTCCTTCAGCAAGTAACCATCTGCCAAATAAACGCATGGGCGCCGCCATCTTGAATGATAAAAAGTTGTAACCTATGTTTTGATTGGTCAGATGTGGAATGTCGTCGAATTTGGCGAATCGGCGATGATTTAACAAAATAATACACTTCCGGTTTAAATCAAACACAGCATCGACAGGTAACCATGCCTGTGAAGTTAGATCCACCTCCTCCTGCAAATTCCAAACAACTTGGAGTAACCACAACTTTATTATACAATGGATCAAGGTTTCAGGGACACCAGAAAAGCAAAGGAAATTGTTACGATGTGGAAGTTGTTTTACAGGTAACAAGTTTGAGTGACTCGCCATGGCCGTTTATCGCGATCCAAACGGTTGAACCGGTTAGACCAGAGTTTTTCGTTTATTAAATAAGGTCGGACCCAGTAATATGATGCTGCTTTCAGGCGAACCTTGCAAGGCCTGCATAAACTTTTTCAGGTCCGCCAGGATTTATACCCGAAAATGTTATATTTTAAAACGGTTGTTCCGCATAAACGAACAGGCCGCCCATGTCTATCTTGTCACTTTGCACTCGTGACACATTTCACTTCTCTCGGTTACCTATTATTTTAACTTCGGCTTTTGTAAAGCACGAAGGTCGATTTTCAGTCATCTCAAATCCAAACACAGTACTGTGGCCATGGAAGGACTGTTTATTCATTAAAGTTATTAGGTTTTTAACACAATAATAGTTTTAATGTGAATCGACCTTTGCGTCACTGTAGTTAGTTTGACAAGTAACATGTCTCACTGTATTACTACACAAGTCATATGTAAACCATAACCTTTTTTTGTTAATATAATGTGACGCAGACCAGAGACGTAGAACAGTATTTAGTACATTAGCTATTTAGTACTACGGTAAACCTTCTGTCAGTTCAAATAGATCCAATTTCGCATCGACAGCGTTTAGCTACCGCATAACGGGTAGTACTTCAGAAAGAGTGACCATTGATGTCATCGATGTCAGACGATTTGTACATAAATATGCCTGATGTTGCAGGTGATTGAGTTTCTTTCTGGTATAAAACATGTCACATATTGTGCACACGCCAGTCAAAAATATTTAGGCCCAGACCATGTGAAATATACTAACAGTACAGGGAGCGCGGAATGTTACCGTCACATCGTGTGTATTGTCATGATATTACTGTGATAACAATAAGATTATATAATTGCGACCAGGCCACCGATACCTGATTTATTACTTAATTTATATGTGCCAAAACAGAAATATTTGACCAATTGGTCAATCAAACTATTAATGCGTAATTACAGTTTCAATCCAGCCTCTGCATTCTGATACATTACAATCGAACTTCTGTCAATACTCCCGTCATCACTGCTTTGTGACTAGCCCGTGTTTCCTCTGGCCCTGACACTAGACTTAGACATTTTGACAGATAGATGTCTGGTGTGGGACAAGAGCGCACTCCTATATGAAAACGTAAAGTGAATAATCAACAAAAAGACGCCGTCCGGAAATCTTCTAAACAAGAATAATATATTCCGTTTTTTGTCCAGATCAGTATGGTTTGTTGATTAGTCACCCCAAGACCTACAAAAATGGCATTTGCTCAGGTGGGAAATTTTAAACAATTGAATATCAAGGACTCTACTGACAGAATTTAGCAGCTGTTGGTGAAAAATAGAGCTAATTTGGATAAATTAATAATCCATTTATCGATATATGTGTTGTGTCATAGTAGATGTTTGTTGTCACCACCTCATAACTCTCTGATACCAAATGGTGTTGGAGAATTCCACGTTTTCATTTAAGAGTGGGCTCTGGCCCCACACCAGACATCTATCTGTCAAAATGGTGTCAGGGCCAGAGGAAACTCGGGCTACTTTGCGGCCTACATACTTGTTTGTCTCTGCTTTGCGATTGGACTTGACAATAAATTATTAATATGTAAATAAGGAAAAGAAAGATATATGTACCATTATATTCATCTCCAGATTTGCAAATATATCGTAATAGGTCGTCACTGTTCCGTATCAGCGACTTGACTGTTTGCCATGATTTTAGCTGATCTCGATGTCGTATAGTTCGAGCTACTCTTTACTTTAGCGGCTATAATTTTGTGTTATTCGAACAGGTTTGACAATATTTATTAATTTTTGTTCTATCTGACCGGAGGTTTACCTTATATAGTATTTTAATTGCACAAAATGTTACTGTCGCCTTCTAGTTTTGTGCTAGAGGAAATTTCTCTTTAGCTCAATTGGTAGAGCAGTGGATAAGGAAACTGAGGGTCACTGGTTCCATCCCTGGTGGAAGTACATTACTGTCTTTCCAGTTACAAATGGTGTCTATGGCTCTCCCTGTGGGGACAGGGAGTTAGAACCTGGGTTGGTGTGGTATTCGAGTGAACACATTTAAAAATGGGGGAGGATTGTGACAGATGTTAATTGTAGGTAAGACTACAGTCCTAGCTTCCCGCTAGAGGGATCAAGTTCACTTTAGCTCAATCAGTAGAGAGGCTGGCTGGGAAGTTCGGGGTCACTGGTTCGATCCCTGGTAGAAACGCACTACTTTTTTCCTGTCAGTTTATATTTCATGACACAGGCTAAAAAGAGAGAAGCTGTTGATCGTATTTCTTTTTTTAAGTTCTTATACATGTTTTTTTAAACTAATTAATTGGTAATGAATTTATATTGGCACCTAGCTAACTTTTTTCAAATGTTTTTACTAAGAGTCAAATCCAGACTGCAGATTATACCCTCTGGCTTAATCAGTTACAAGCAGCCTAGGAGTATGACATATTAACACTGCATGTCAAGACATTAATTGTCATAATGTCTTCTGAAATACAACCATGTTTTTGGGAGCATGGTTTTAGAGATTATTGTACACAGTGCAGGTCGTTGCGTGAGCACAAATATCATATACAGGTCACCTTCCCGAGGGCATCATCTAGGAGTCAAGCTTTGGGTTGCAGATCTAGATTATAGGCCGGTACATGAAGTAGTTTTTCTCAGAGCCAATATCTGCAAAAGATACAATAGTACATGTAAATGCTCAGCTGATTGAACTTACGAGTCCCCACCAGCCAACTCTGTTTGATCAATTATTTTGTATTTACACTGGTCAGACCCTTAAGATTAAACAAAAAGCTTAGGTTGAGTCATGGTTGCCCTGCTGAGATGCACACTGAAGCTTTCTTTTGAGGCATTTCCTGTGACCAGTACGAGTTTGACCATTTAGACCAGGGTCACCTTAGGTTATGATTGAATCTGCATGTACTAATTGTTGTATTCTTCTCTCTCGTCTAACAGCATGTGGACATGGAAAGTTCCTACTTGTGTGGTTATTTGAAGATTAAAGGACTAACAGAAGAGTATCCGACTTTGACAACATTTTTCGATGGGGAAATAATCAGCAGAAAACATCCATTCCTTACAAGGAAATGGGATGCTGATGAAGATGTTGACAGAAAACATTGGGTAGGTATCACAGGTACCAGGTATACATGTATTCAGCTGCACAACACAGCAACGTGATAAAATCTGTCCGACATTGAGTTGGCATTTTACGTAGCGGTAGAGCACAGTCATTAGAAATGTGTCAAACCAAGGAAGAAATTCATCATGAAATAAATATTGTTCACACTGTGAAATGAAAGTAGAGATTTCCCTAGTTAAATATTCATGATTTTGCTCCTTTCAAACTATTCTTATGATGTGTCCTACCTTAACTTTTTCTTACTTACAAAAGGTATGTAATAAATTATGATTTCCAATTAACCAAATGCTACTTATAAATAGTATGAAGTTATGATTTCTCAGTGTCTGAACTTGTTTTCATTTGTGTCTGAATCTTCTAATAGCAACGTTAAAACTGTAACAAGCTCTTAGTACTCTAATTCTTTTTTAATTATATTTTTCAGGGGAAATTTTTATCTTTCTACCAGTTTGCAAAGACTTTTAATTCTGATACGTTTGATTATGAAGATTTAAAAACAACAGATTATGTGTTCATGAGATGGAAGGTAAGTCTATATCCAGTAAAAAAAAATGATCAGCCTTCAGTTTTACCTTTTTTAAGCAATTTCGAACTAACCTCACTAAAGCAAATTTCAATATAGGAAATGGTTACACACATAAGGGCTTATACTTCACAATCAAAATTATTATGTACCGGAAATTTTTAATGTGATTGGTTTTCATTATAGACCTATATGGAGTTTTGGAGTGCTGATTTAGTGCTAAATGTATTGGAAATATTTTACCAATTTTCGAAATGCTTGTATCATTTTATTTCTCTGCTTTAATCATCTGAGAATCACCTGAGAAAGACTATATTTTTTTGTTTCTAACGTGTCCTTAAAATTGTGTGTAATTCAAACTTTTTTGTTGATATTTTTCTTGATCAATGCCTTCGTGTTATTCATTTGGTTGAAGAATGTGAATTACCTGGTATGGTATTGAAGTGAATCCCCAGTTTTACATTTAAATATTCATATTTTGATGATTAATTTGTTTACTTTCTGTTTTGACAGGAGCACTTTTTGGTGCCAGACCACACCATTAAAGACATAAACGGAGCATCTTTTGCTGGATTTTATTATATCTGTTTTCAAAAGTCCACATCGACGATAGAAGGTTACTACTATCATAGGAGTTCAGAATGGTAATTTGACTATAAAGAATATTGCTTTCCTTACCATTAAATTCCTATTTATTTGCTGTTGGTTTAACCCCTACTAAGACCCCAACATCCCCTCCTCCTCCTAAGACCCCAACATCCCCTCCTCCTCCTAAGACCCCAACATCCCCTCCCCCCTTCTAAGACCCCAACATCCCCTCCTCCTCCTAAGACCCCAACATCCCCTCCCCCCTTCTAAGACCCCAACATCCCCTCCTCCTCCTAAGACCCCAACATCCCCTCCCCCCTTCTAAGACCCCAACATCCCCNATACCCCTCCCAATTCATATCTGGAATAACCTAAACAATGTTTCTATATGAATTACATATTCTGACTTTTGAAATGCTATAGATAATATTGTTAAGTACCTGTCCACAAGTTTTCATTTTTAAATGCATTTAATTTGTGGCATTATTTAAGAATATTTTACATGTTCAGGGAAATTTTATCTCAGTTCAGTCTAAATGAAAAGTGTATAAATAAGTAGAGACAATTTTAACTTGGGTGAACTACATATTAATGATAGTGAATATATATCTCTTTTTACAGGTTCCAATCACTAAACCTTATCCATGTGCCAGAACACAGTATACCTGTGTACCAGTTCAGATGACGACATGCGACCTCCAACTCACTGTGATAACTATTTATTATATATAAAATATATATCAAGAGTATATGCTGTCATGACATGTACCTTAACTTATCGATTAGTTTTGCCTTGATAAGTAGCAAAATACTGCAAGTAAAAAGTAATCAATAATTACCAGCTTTTGATAAGGAAAGTACTTGGCACTTGTTGAAGCTGCTAACGGAGGAGAATTGAAGTACGCCTCACTGAGCAGGACTCGCCTCGCTGAGCAGGACTCGCCTCACTGAGCAGGACTCGATGGACTAAAAAGTGTTAAATTGGTGCTCTGAATAATTAAACAGGGTCTCCCAGTGGAAAGACCTTTTGTTTTGTGGGACAAGTAGCATGATTGGACAGGATGGCTAGCATGTGTGCAGTTATTAACTTAATTAATATGGTGTTTCATTTTGCCTTCATACATGTGTATACACATCCAATGGTTCACACGATATTGTTAATGTTGTCAAACTTTGTGCGTATGGATTAATTCAACAACATGAAAAGACATCAAACACCATGCAAGCCAACAAGAGGAATTGAACAGGATGTGAAGTACAATGTGTTAAATTATATCTGTCTGATTGTAAATCAAATGATATGTACAATGTGTTTTCTGTTTTAACATTATAACTGCAGCTTCTGCTTTCAGTTACATATAATTTTAGTCAGTGATGTTATGTCATATCATTTTATATAAGTCTTGTGAACAGCATTCCCTGCAAGGCATGCATGCCTTTCTGTAACGGCCCCCGCCCCGGTTCCTTTGATCCCCTGATCAGTTGTTCTGAAGTGATGTCCCCTCGCTGGTCAGGAGAAGGGAGCTGATACAGTATTTTTGGCTGGCATGCGTACATTTTGTATGATACACCGTGTGCAGGCAGATTAGTATTGCATATTCTACCATACTCTGTGTCTGTTCAATAACAATGGCTTTAATTTTGAAATCTGTAAATTGCAACATAATATGTTTCTGTTTTATAAAAAGATACAATTTTCCTCAAGTTCTTTGGTCTTGTTTTTGTTGAGTGTTATTTTTAGCATTGTTTTCATGGAAAGGTCCACCTAGGTGGCACATATTTTGTGTCTTCTTTGTATTAACTCATTCACCCCTGAAATTTCATAATGGACTCTTCCAACCTTTGAATTAGAAGAGTTCAAATGTGCATTCAGGAGTAAATGGAGTTAATGCACAAAGATTTGGTAATTGAAGCTAACATAGCCAATTTTCCCAATGCCTTTTTAAGCCCCTATCATTATATGGTGGGTTACACTATAGTGTTACCCATGACTCGTGTCAATCCCATGCTGTCCCCTCCAATCGCAATTTATTATCCTGCCTGAACATCTTTACAGATTTTCAACAAAGTTTATACAAAAGTGAGTATGAGAATACCCAAGATGAGTTTATATTGCAAGGTCCCAAGGTCTTTTGCTATTCAAACTTACAGGTCAACCACAGGGGCAAAGAGGGCATTCATGTCTTGTAGACATTTTCTTGTGTATAGTATACCATGTACTTGGTATATGGAATGAAGTGTAAATGTTATGTGGGTATTAAGGTACCTGTTCCATAATGTAAATATGACTTCAGGTTACTGCTCATTAAAACAACCTAAATATGTCTATTTCCCTAAATTATTATTATTATTACATGCTTAACGGCACAAGAGAGGTCATTAGGTAGCAGTGTACAGTTGGTATGGTGGCCATGGTTGATATTTTTGTACAATGAATAACCCATGTAATATCTATGTATCAAAGTTTTTAAAAAAATCAACACTAAAATTGGCATATACATGACGAAGTGGACTATGTGGGCTTCACATTTAAAGAAGAAAAAAAATGAATTTGGTTTGAGACTACATTTTTGGCCACTTACAAATCTGTGTTGACACAACAAAAGATAGCTATTCATGTAGTCTATTTTTGTACTCGGCACATGTGTAAATATTGTGAAAAATCCAGTTTAACGACCTATGCTAAAACGTGAGTATTTCTGTTACCGAGTAGGTGATATTCAATTTAAGACGGGTTTTAAGAAAAAAAATACTACTTGCGTGGGTCAAAAATCATTTTTTTTGCATTTTTTTGGCGTTTTTTGATGTGGTAACCATGGTTTTCACAAGTCCCAAATCTGGGGAAATCACTTTTTGAAAACAAATTTCTTCTTCTAAAATAATATATATATATGTATGTAGGTGTGTTGTGCAGGATAAATCCGCTATCCATGTTTATCTGAGACATGTCCTTTATTTTTAGGACCAAACCATGTATTTCTACTGTACTCTGCTACCTTAGGGCCAACACATGGTCCTATTTCTCTAAGCCTCTTGCCTACTTTTGCCAATGTGTTACCATATGTAGGTTTTACTAAGCAGCTGAAGGTGGTTTTATCTCTCTGTAGGGTGATGACCTTTTGCTTACCTGCTGCAAGGTTTTGAATGTGAACTACTGCAATTGTGCAGCTCCATCCTCAATCTGACAGGCATCATTTGAATAACAAAGACTTGTAGGATCATTGTAGTTTACCTTTAAAATGCTGAGGCCAAAGGCAGATAAGAATGCTCAAATAATTGACATTGACCCCACTCTCAAGGTCAAGGGGTCAAATAGGTCATAACCTTTAAACAACATCTTCACAATAACCAAAACATCTTAGGTAATGATATTTGACAAGTAACATTCTTGGATGAATGGCTTTCGTATTTAAATGAATTACTTTGTCCTACTCCCAAGATCAAAAGGAGTCCAATATCTTAAAATATTTAAATCACTTCTTCTGAAAGGTCATGGTATCTGGCCAGTAGCATAAAGGATTGTTTAAAAGAATTGCCTTGACCCACTTTCAATATCACAAGTTGAAATCTATACAATATCTTCTGAATAACCAAAAGGCTGTAGGCAATGATTTTTGGCCAGTAGCATGAAGGACTATCAAGTTTGTTTAAATGAATGACCTTGACCCACTTTCAATGTTGCAGAGATCAAATGGTTTAATTATAACACCTTTAAAGAACTTCTGAGTAACCCAAGATGATGAAATCAATTTTACAACAATTATGAAATAAGTCTTATCAAATGTAATTGAATATTTAAACAACTTCTATATACCACTACTTCCACTGCCACATCAATGACCTTCCACTAGCAGTGAAATTCACCGTCAGGTTATTTGCAGACGACTGTCTCCTTTATAGGACCATAAGAACTGTCCAGGATCACTTAGACTTTCAAGAAGATTTAAAATCATTGGAACGATGGGCATCAGCGTGGGACATGTCCTTTAACACCAGCAAATTTTACATCATGAGGATCCATCGCTCAAAATCTCCATCAGCCTTTCGCTACACTCTCGGCGATACCATGCTAGAAGAGGTAACTGACAACCCATACCTCGGTATCATCTTCAGCAACACCATGAAATGGTCATCACAAATCACCAAACTTTCCAACCGTGCCAACTCCACACTGGGATTCTTTCGGAGAAATCTGAAGAAATGTCCGAAGGGTCTGAAATTGTGTGCTTTCAAGTCCCTAATTCGATCTGTATTGGAGTATAGTTCCACCATCTGAGCCCCTTCCACGGACAAGGACATATATACCATAGAGAAAGTGCAAAGGCGTTCAGCAAGATTCTTTCTTTTAGATTACCGAAGAGAAAGCAGTGTAACATCCATGCTAAACAGACTAGAACTCGAACCACTGAAAGACAGACGTCGTGACCACAGACTAGTACTGTTGTTTATAATCATCACTGGGCTAGTAGCCATACCCGCTGACGTCTACATCACAGTCAACCGTACCAACACACGACGAAACAACAGTCAGAAACTACAACAGATATCGTGCAACACTGAAAACAACAGACAATCCTTCTACCCACGTACACTAACCGATGGGAACGCTCTGAAAGAATCCTCCATCAGCGCAACTACGGTCGACCAGTTCCGTATTAGCCTCAAAAACTAACTTTTACTCCACTCCTCCTCCCCGGATGTGATATTCAATTTATGAATTTTATCCGGAACCTTACAGATACAGATATAGTCTAGAAGCGTAGGGTCAGGATATTTTTGTAAATTTTATCATTCCAAGGTGTAGGATTATTAACTTTTTTTTCTTCATAAAATGACCTCAACCAACTGTCGTGGTCACCAGTCAAATGTGTTCAAATCTTCGAAATCATATCTTCAAAATAACCCAATGATCTAGGGTCGTGAAACGTTTTCTGTAACATGCTGCGGTGAGTGATTATCAACATCCTAGAAATTCTTGGGCTCTTGAACATGGATAGCTGTTTTGTTTTAGGTTGGGGAAAACTGACAAATCGCTAGGCTGATGCATGTCCTTTGTAGATAACATAGACGTAACATCCGACTTTAAGCGGGTCAATTTCACCAATACACTGCCGTGCAATTTCTTTGAGAGAGGCTAAAGTCCTTTACTAGTCTTCTTGTATCATCCAAAAGGTGGCGCACACAGAGCCATAGATTTTGTCATGACTCATTCAATGGTTTGAGAGAGCGTGACCTCTGAAATTTGAGGCTGGACTATCAACTGCGCTCTAATAAATGACCCTGACTCGCTTTCAAGGCTGCAATTGTCAAATGTGTTAAAATCTTGAAATGGCTTCATCTTAAGATCTATAAAGCTTAGAATAGTCGTTGAAAATGTCGAATGTGTGAAAATATTGAAACAGCGTCTTCTAAAATTTACATATAAGGACCGCAGTAATTCTACAAACGGCCCAATTGCAGGATCGTAAGAGGCGACTAAATTTGGGACCTTATCTCTTCTCTCCTTTCTAAATAACTTTCTTTTTCCTAATGTCTCCCTTTACAATGCCTCACTTTTGGCCATTTGATGAGCGTTCGCCCCTGTGAGGAAGGCTTTGGGTTCTGTCCACTGGCGGAGACATACCAAAGTCTTTAAAAATGTTAGTTTATACTCCTGCTTAACGCTCAGCAAAATAGGAGTGGGACGACTGATTCGCCCGTTGTCAGTATAATGTGACCGGGTGGGGCGTCCTGCTGGGTGTCTTCGGCAGTATGTTTCAGTGAGGTAGCACTATAAAGTCGGCATCAGTTCCGCGCTATTACAAGNATCAAACAAACAAACAAATCTACAAACGGTTAATGCTTTGAAAACAATGTGTTTTTCCTTAATATCTGAATTTGTGTTTTGAAACGGTTAATGGAACTCTTCCGTAAAAATACCCAGATATATACCCAGTGTTGATATCGCACCCGTGATTTGAACCTTTACCTCTACCAACACAAGTCGTCGCATGAATGTCCCTTTACATTTAAATCTCTGATATTAAGTTATGTCACACCACGGACTTAGATAACCTAATTCCGTGGTCACACCATGTCAAGCTGAACTAGTATGTACATAAATGTATCATTATTTATAGAAAATAGATAGCAAATATCTATACATATTATCACGGACTAAGCTAATTTAATTCCGTGATATTATGTAAGAAAATACAGTATTTGAGTATCAAACAAGGTCACTCCTGCGCGTAGTGAACTTTTTTTCTTGCGAAATTTGGATAAAACCCCATAACTTTGTTAATAGTTTCAGTAAATTTATTGAATGGTGAACAGTTACATTTGATAAAGCTTCTATCATGGTACTTTTAATAGTTCTGAATGGCATGGGTCTAATTTTACAGCTGTTATATGTGACTAAACAGAAATCGCATTAATGAACTTTGGGCGGGAAACGATTTCATGTTTGTTATTGCGGGAAAATTTACCCATAGCAACGTCTCTATGACGTTACGCTAAGTAAAAAAACATACTGCATTTTGGAGGAAATTGTTTCAGCTACTTACGCTATGTCGAGTTGCTGTGAGAAGAACCCGGGATTCGCTGATATAAGGTTGTGAAATATCTCAGACAAGTCGTTCTAGAGGATTCAGCATGGATAACAGGAGTCAAAACGAGGCAAACGACCAACACTCTACATTCACCGGTACATTCACCAATACTTTCCATGGGCCACATGCCGGACAAAATTCATCATTTTGCCATAGTTTGAAAAACAGACAATCACATTCGTGGCATTCCGGATTCAGTTGCTTCTTTAACAATTCCACACGACCTTCTAGTGATATGCATTCTGGAGAACAGGCATGGAAAACGCCTGATTTAGATCTATCGATAGGGTCTCTGGGAGATATGATGGCGTTCACATCTCCGGATGAATTGGTAAAAACCTTTACGTCACTGACCTCGCCAGGGAACTTAAGTTTTTCAAGGGAAACGTTCGGCTCCATCAGGTCTCCACAGTTTAGGAAACCTCTGTCGAAGCCTTGTGATTTTAGGAATTCAAGTACATTCCAAACAAGACGTTCTTTTGAGCCGGATATCGGCCCTCTGTATCCCTTGTTCTCTCCAAGACTGACTTCCACTCCTGATGTGTCTCCACTCCAGGAACACTCGTTTGTGTCTCCAATGCCGCCGACACCACGGCTTACAGATCACAGTCTGCTGTCCTCTCCTCGGCACCGGCGACTGGGCAGGCGAAGACTCCTGTTCCCCTCGGAGGACGAAGAGGCTGTTTATTACCTCATCACAAAATATATGTTGCCAATGGACGATCAGTATTGCGTTTACTGACTGTTGACACACAAAGCAAGATCCATGCTTACCGGCTGTTGACACATCAAGCACGATCAATGTTTACTGGCTGTTGACACACCAAGCACGATCAATGTTTACTGGCTGTTGACACACCAAGTACAATCCATGTTTTCTGGCTGTTGACACACCAAGCACGATCCATGTTTACTAGCTGTTGACATATCAAGCACTATCAATGTTTACTGGCTGTTGACACACCAAGCACAATCACTGCTTTCTTACTGTTGACACACCAAGCACGATCCATGTTTACTAGCTGTTGACATATCAAGCACTATCGATGTTTACTGGCTGTTGACACACCAAGCACAATCAATGCTTTCTTACTGTTGACACATCGGACACAGTCAAAGTTTACTGGCTGTTGACACACCAAGCACTATCAATTTTGACATACCAAGCACGACCAATATTGCGTGTAATGATTCTACACATCATGCTCGATCCATAGAACATTTAATAGCTGTTGACACGAAGCACAATCCATAACGTAACGCTATGGATTGTGAGGTGACTGGCAGGCGACACACCAATCACGGAACTTGCGTTGTACCGACTCGGTATAGGTCCAATACAATATTTATTCTGTCGGGACGGTCGACACACCGATGAAACAGATTGTTTAGTTGATATGGCTTGGTTGTTGGAAGAATATTGCTTACTTTTGATTACCAAACCAATAAAAGCCAATATACATTTAAGCGCTTATTTTCAGACTCTCCTTTCTTGACAGTGAGGACATATCGTGGACGTAGTTATTTTAGCAGTAATACTATTTCAGCGCTTTCGAAATAAGTGAATTTTATTAAAAATCGCTAATTTCATGTTGTGGAATATAAACAGTTCTAGCGCTAAATCGTGATGCTTGTAACTTGACAATTACTGTCGATGCGCGGACATTTTCGGGCGCAAATATCTGTTCATGCCCGTATTTCACTCACTTTCGGCCCCACACATAGTGCTTATCATACTCTGATAAACATAACAGAACATTTACTAGCCAAAATACATTCGAATTTATAACAAAATCAGTGTGGCTCTGTTTAACTGTTAACGTTATCCCTCCTGGTTGACACAAGCGGCGTTATCATAAACGTCATCGCATTAGTCTGACAAATGTGTTAGTTCAACACCGCGTGTCCACCTCGTGTGGCAGTCGCTGCCTTACCTTCCTAACCTTAAATCCCATAAACATGTTTATTTGTTCGTGGTGGAATGTATTCAACTGCTCCAGAATTTGGAACACATGCACGACACAATTTCAAACAGCGTCTTGTGGATCGCGGTGACAACAAACAAACGTCTCCGAAACCGAGTTATTACTGTTCTGGAGACCAAGTTAGGGTTCCTCGGTTGCCAATCACTTTGGTTCCCATTACAGTAGCCATTTAAAACGGTTCCGGAGATGGGACAGACGTATATATCCGTCTTGACGTAGCAACGTTAATTTAATGTTACACACAGATGTCCACTCCTGTGACGATTTACTTAACCGGGAACTAATGATGATGGTAATGTTTATATGTACCAGTTATATGTAATTGTTACTTGGCTCGAAAATGTATATATCCAATAAGTTGTACACTCAACGGAAATTAATTGAATGTTAGGCTACGCGATGTTGCAGTTTTGCGAACAAGTATGGCAGCAAGCAACAGCATTTCCCACCTGTTTCCGCTACCAATTTTGGAAATTCTCGGCATTCTGATTTTAGTCGTGTTAGACTAAATTGTTATGCAATAGGTATTTAACTGAACAGAAGCTTATTTTATTATGATGTAGAAGTTTATTACACCTAGGAGTGTTTCACATGCTTGAATTTTTACAATTTTGTTACAGTTCCAGTACGCTTCTTGTGTATAAGATTGTTATGTAGATTTAAGAGACAAGGTACGACTCTATATGTTTGATAGCAGACCTTTCAAATGCATCGTTTGAAACAATTTGTAAAATGCCTGTTCCCTCTGACTGCCTCGATCAACAAATTGCTGGCGGAGTCAAGTGTTTTACCCGGTTTATAGACGCCAGATCTAGATGAATAGTTCGCTGTAAGCGAAACCTTGTTAAGACAAGGACAAGAACTTGTTGTACTTGTCAAAGATTTTGAAAAAAAGTGTTTGAGACAGGGACTTGGGAAACAGCTTGACGACGGTTTTTGCGTGTATACTACTCAACAAAGTCTGGTCTTCGAACAACTATCGTTGCTGGGTCTAGCTGCTGCATTTCCAGCCATTTAAAAACTCTTAGTGTTCTGTTCAAGTGCCTAGTATACGCATATGGTATATCTGCTGATGCGTTTTCCTCGATTCGGTCTTATCTTACGGACAAGACGTAACGAATTGCAGTAGGCAATGCTGCCTATGGAGACGGAACTTTTGACTGAGTTCTACATGGATGTATGTTGTGCCCAAGAATGTATTGTCCCTATACTCTTTATTTGAGACATATGTACGCTTCCCCATAATTGTTATGATGATGATGATGTACATGGTCATCAGACCTAAGACAATTCACTCATTCACCCCCTGAAGACAAATTTGAACTCTTCCAACTCAAAGGCTGGAATAGTTCATTATGAAACTTCAGGGATGAATGAGTTCAGATACTTCGGTTTGATTGGAAGCATGTTTGTTGGGCATACTATAATGTAGAATGTCGTCTACGATACAAACTTCCTGTACACGTACTCAAGGACCTACGTCGTATGTACCGGTACAGGCCCCCCGGGTTGTCATTTCAGTAACGGTGCATGGCTCTGTGTTTGTCATGTATAAGGTTGTCAGGAAGAATTAAGAAACAGTCAGGTTTTGATCAACAGGGCCCCGGTATTAGCAATATGCCAAGCATATTGATATTACTTACATACGAAACCTTAAGGATCTCCGTATCCCTGTCAAAAAGCTATAGTTACGTTTTGGAATCTTTTTGTTGGCATAACTTTAGCTTTGAGAAATCATTTCTGAAAGGAGAAACAACAAACCTTGCTGAACTTTGATCAAAAAGTAATAAAGATGGATTTAACAACACCCAATCTAGAAGTTTTCTGAGCGTGAAAATACAATGGGGCTAGACTAGGATTCCGGCCCTGGTCGTGCTACAGTTACCTAGGGCCTATTTGTAGAATTAGATTAGATGCTATCCAAGAACATGATGCTGACCAACTAGTTTTAATGCAGGCCTTGAAAGTCCTTACCGAGGCTCACCAGAAAACATCATCAAATCACTTGGTCCATCCCTATTTTATAAGCGGACAGCTTTAGTGCTACCGGTCCAACCATTTTGACAGAATAACTCAAAAATGGCACTGTATCCAAAACCCAAAGTTCAGAGGGATTCTCTAATGTTCTACCTGCAGTATGACAGCTGGTATCCGTGAGGTGTGAAATGAAGACAAACTCCAGGAGGAATTGTGTAACTGACTAGATTTTATTTTACCAAATGTCTTAACAAAGAAAAGTATTCACAAGAAATTAGAATAGAAAGTTAGATCAAAGGTTATATACTATAGTATTTACATCAACCGTTCTCCTAACCAAGGAGTTGTACTGTAGTACTTGCTAACCCAAAACATTTGGTCCTCTATATACATGATAGACTTTGTATATTATATAGGGATAACTTCTTAAATCATTAGTCTTTGTGGGAATTAAAAAAAACAAAAAAAATGTTTCATTAGTTCAAATTTTTTTCTTTCTGAAAAGGAAATGATATAGTTAATTGAGGTTTGTTTCCTGAAAAAAAAAAATCGTTTGAAAGACATAAACAATAGCAGCACCAAACTATTTCATATTATCTTAGTTCAATGATCTTTGCTATTAACAGGATTTCCTATAAGTTCAAGAGGTCATGGAAAAATTGAAAACATTGTTCTGTACACAGTACAAAAAATACATTTGATTGCAGCGAATCTAATAACTTGTCTTGTACAGAGTAAGAGTATTAAATAGTATAAAAATTATGTCAGTTAGATGACTGGATAAAATATATTTTGGGAATAGATAAAAAAATAAAATTGAGTTTGTTGACATTTGACTTACTGTCATGAGATTGTGTTTTACAAAATACACTGATAAATTACCAACTGGTCCAAGTCTATTATACGGACGACAATATGTCTACCGATTTAATAAAGTCGTCTTCTCATCTGGTTCCACAGAAATTAAATGAAAAACAGACCCGGAATGTGACACTTAATTACTAAAAAGTGCTTGTTTTCAAAATCTCTAATTTGTTTACTACCTAATTAATACTAAACTAGCACTTGTGTAATCACGGATGTATTACAATAACATTTGTATCATTTCTTACTGGTAATAAGCCCATGCTTGGTAATAAGCCCATCCCCTTGTAGAATTAACAGACAGGGGTCACACTGTGGATGTATTAGAATCTATCATTCCTGTGTAGAGATAACAGAAATCTTGATACTAAGACAAAATACTTATTAGTCCAGAGCTTGTCTGAGTTCGGCACACTCAAAATCTCATCGGCAGGGTTGAGTACTTTTATTTTTTTCTGAACTATTCTTTCCTACAATTTCGACAACCTGCATAAAAATGCAACACTTGCATTTCCGAGTGTAACAATACATTGTTGATGTTGTAGCGTGCTTGCTAACTGTTTGGACCCCCGACTTAGTCAGAACTTTCCAAATATTGGTAAAAATGTGGACATCCTCTTCGATCAAGACAAAAATACTTCTCGGAGTGAAAGGAACTAAATCAAGTACCTGTCCTACCCCCATCAACCAACTAGCACCCCTGGGCTAACCTTTGGTAATATATGATATACTGAGTTATAAGCTAACACTGACTAGCCCTACCATCTCGTCTGCTCTTGTTACAGCTAATAATTACACACATATATATATATATGTAAGAGATTCTTTGTCGTGTTCACTTTCAACGACAAATTTAAACATCTCACAAATTGTTGCGACTCCAGCACAACAATAGAGAAACCTATAATAAAATATTTCAGATATTGAAATATTTACCTATGAGGATGATTTGGCTGATCATGTAGTGTTTCTGTTACAGGAATTTTATTATTTTAATTGTTTTTGGGCCATGTTTGTCCAAAACACCTGTTGTTTGTCCATTTTCAGTCCATTTGATACTGTCAGTGACCAAATTGGTCACCACAACATCTGTCTGTGGCCATAGTGGTGCACTATAATACCGGTTGGTGATATTGGTCAACCTCAATGTCTGTTATTGACGAAAACCTTACGGGGCTAATTTTTCCTCCTTCAAAGAGTGATGAACAAGGATTAAATACAAACATGACAGCTATTTAGAACAATGGTTTGATCTTGTGTAAAATGTGTACAAAACCACTGCTGTTTGTAACTAATTAACAGCAGACGATATGAGTACATCAGTGTCAACATTGAAACCAAACCTTGTGTGTGATCTGTAGACTTAAAACACCTACAACAAATAGATTCTGCAATCTACTACAATATAATATACTAGTTTGAATTGCCCAGGTAAGTAAAATCTATTTCTATATACCTGTCTGTATTTTCCAGGTAAGTAAAATCTTCTACAATTCACCTGTATGTATTTTCCTGGTAAGTATATCACAATCTATTCTACTACAGAATACCTGTATTTCCCAGGTAAGTATATTAGAATCCACTTTAGTATACCTGGGAGCACTTGTATGAAACATCTCAAAGTTGAGGAAAATCTCAAGCAATGTATTGTCTATGGGAAATCTTAGACTTGAGGAAATCTCAAGAGTTGAGATGTTTTATACAAGTGGGCCCTGTATTTCTCAGGTGAGTAAAATCTAGTACTTTTATCTCCTGTATTTTACTACAGTTCACCTGTTTCTATTTTCCAAGTAAATGTTTTACAAACTTCGGTATACCTGTATTCTGCAGGTAAGTATATCTACAACAATATACCTGTTTGTATTTCCCAGGTAAGTAAAATCTACAACAGTATACCTGTTTGTATTTTCCAGGTATGTTCACAAACAAAAGCAAATGGCCTGCAACACCTACTATGTAGAATGAATTGTATTTACTGGTTTGTAGTGTAAATACTTTTTTCACAGAATGTCAACGACAAAATAATATTAGTCATAATGAAAGGACAAATAAAAAAAATGCTTTGAAGTATCTAGGAACATGATATTAATAAAAATGAATTGAAAAGTCACAAAAAGATATTTCCATAGGTGTACATAAGAGCAGTGTTTTTGTATCCGACTCTGTTTGGGTAATCAGTCTACTATAAAACTAAAACACAACTCCAGTCACACTTGCACTCCAGTGAATCGATTTCTCACTGTTTAGTATGACCACTTGACATAGCATGCTGATATGCAGCAGAAAGTATCTAAAAACTTCTTTTCCATTGTTTCATATTTCTACTTTATCTAAGAATATAATCAAACTCAAGGAAAAAGTTCCTGTTTACATTTATCTGTGAACCGAGAATGTCATAGCAAGACTATTTGTCCTGTTGAACTAGTAAAAAAAAGAGAATTTTTACCAGATGAAACATGAATGGGCCCTACGTTTCTTACTGACCGATAGATACTACATACAGAGCCCTCCGTTGTTGTAGACTACTAACAGACATATAGGGCCTGGCACTGTTGACATAATATATACAGAGCGGTCTGCTGTTCTAAGAAATATACAAAACTGACAATGTTTCCTTGAAAGCTGATGTATGACTGAATATCAAGTCAAGTGCAAACTGTGAGATAAGATATGAAGTGATATTTTAACTATCAGCAAAAACATTATCTATCCTACCTCAAATTGTACACTAATTTAGATGACAAAAGTTTGACAAAATAATACTATATATCGTTTCTTTGAAAAAGAAGCATGCACTGACATTTTGTCACAAATGCATGGACATGGGAAAACAATGGTGTTCACTTCATTTCTGTTTAAAATTCTCAACAGACAATTTTTAAAATATTTTTTCTGGTACCCATTTACTAGCAAATATCAACAAAACAGATCAATAGTAATGGGCTATAAATACAAATTTTACATAGACCCATACTTGCCAACTCCCCTTATTTTGTAGGAAACTCCCAGTTTTTGACCCTTAAATTGAGCATTTTCCTATTTTCTAATATCTGATTATTTCACCTGAAAGAACAGCTGAAAAGATGCCTTTTAAAAGTGTTATTTTTTCCTCTAGGGTGTACAAACACATATTTTATTTCTGAGCATGCATAAGCTTCCTTATTGAAATTTCAAAAAGTTGTTAAGTATGCTGAAAGGCATCTAGAAAAAAAACATGAATCTTGTCAGAAATAATTCTGGCTTATAAACTAGCTTACTAGTGACATAACACGTGGATGTGATCAGAAATACATGAATATAAAGAAAACTTATTACTTTTTAAAAATATAAAGAGAAGGAAGTGTTAGATTTCTAACTCTAACATTTCTATTAAAAAAGAACATTGCACATATAGAGGATAAATAAAAAGATGTTTATGACTAGAATAACATAGCAGTTAGGTGTAGATATTTATCATTGTGTGCTCAAAATATATACATACTTATATAGCTTCAATATCATAATTCTCCCTGGCACAAAAAGTCAACATATCAAAATCATATATAAAAAACATTACAGCTCGAAACATCCTCAGCCAAATGAAATAACCATTGCAATAAACTTAACAAATATAAAATACCTATCAAAAGTCATGATGGACAAAAATCTAAAAATGTTGTTATAATCAATTTCAATGTCCTGTGATGGGATGCAGAACAGCGATACGGAATGATAATCTCCCGAAATGAGACAGTTTAACTTTTGCGTTTGCTGTCTCCATGACAACAACTATAACAGCTGGAGACTCCAACTCCTTCTGCACAGGGGCCTGTAGCTTACTATAAAGTAAGGATGCACAGGGGCCTGTAGCTTACTATACAGTAAGGATGCACAGGGGCCTGTAGCTTACTATACAGTAAGGATGCACAGGGGCCTGTAGCTTACTATACAGTAAGGAGACAATTGAAATGATAAGTCATATTGCACAGGGGCCAGTGGCATAACATAAACTATTTACAAAATCTGGGTCTAGCAGCGCAGGGATATGAGGCATTAACATTTTGGTTAGATTTTGTTAGCCTGTATTAATTTGAAATACTAGTAGCATCATCTAAATATTTTATCATTCTATATCTTCAAATGATATTAATATGGACAGTGCATGTATTTTACTGCTGAACAGAATAACTCGGCAACATTTTGTTTTTGTTACCCAGGAAATCTTTGTTAAATTTAACGATACCTTATTTTCTTATCTGTAACCTGAAAATGGCAATAGTATTCAAGGGAAAAAAGTACACACACTGTAACTAACAAGTTTAAAAAAGTGAAGAAACTCGTCAAGAAAAGTTTATTTGGCACCATTTCCAAAAAATGTAATTAACTAATTTTATTTTAAAGTGAGTTTGTAAAAAAAAAAAAATTTTTATTTATTAAAATAATGAGTTTGAACTTGTTATTTCATAAAATATGAACCAAGGTTAATGAAATTGAAATAAGTACAAAATGCAAAAATAAAATTCATGTGTTATCTCCCTTTACAGTGTTAAATCTGCATGGAAACCACCTTTTGAAGATATTCTTTTTCTGTGATATAATAATGTGAGCATTTTACAAAATAAATTTTCTTGAACAATAATGTAATGGATGAATATTATGTAGAAAATAAAGAATCTAAAAAAAGAACTAACATGTTAATAAGATTGTTTTGATAATGTAAAGAAAATGTTGTCGGGTGTTTTATAGTGAATATTTATAAGATAGATACGGATACTGTACCACTTATTTGGTTTCTCAATTTTTGAAATTTTTAAACAAAAATTTAACCAAATTTCAGAATCTCATTTTACTCCACTCTCACAGTTGGTTAAGCCCAGAAAACACAATCAATTCGCTAAGGTAAAAATACATCTGGGGAAAAAATCTGTCTAATATATGACAAATTAAAAAGATGCACACAATACTATTTTGGCTTCTGTTTATTTGTAGTCTTTAATAGAGAAATATTATCATATTCAATTTCAATTCAAAATCAAATTAACTAGAATTTTACGAAAAAGATTCAGTAACTTGATTACATTGATGTAAGAACATTGAAAAACAGTTGGAGAACTTGTTTACAATCTCGATAATCAAGAAACCAAATAAATGGGTTCAACCCTAGACGGAAACCCAACCACAGAACATGTGTGAAGGTACGGTAAACTTGGCACAGTTTTTATAATAAAAATCTTATTGGAAATGCTGTCCATATATCATCGTTAATACTGCTTCGTTCATAATGAAAAAAAGTGATCTACAAATTTATAATGGATTTAGATATGTAAATATATTTTATATAATATTTTAACTTAAAGTTTAAAACAATTTGAAACAATTTGATTTTGTAGCGTTAGATAAGGTTTTTCAGAAATACATGAACACAACTTGTTACTTCCACCATGGGGATCTTGTATCAACTAATGACTAAGATAAATGTAACTGCTTGATAACCTTTACTCACATGTTTTACCGTATCCTGGTGTTGGAGGGATACTTATATGGAGTCATATTTGCATTGATTACACCTCAAATATGAATTATTTAACCCTTTCACCACTGTGGACCACAATTGACCCATCCCGATAAATGTATGGTAGAGTCTACTAAAGTTACCTAGGGGTGAACAGGTAATTATTCATTTTCTCTGGCTTTTTTTTTTTTTAGCAACAGTCTGTACATGAATTGGTTATGCATCATTGGACAGTGTATTCAGTTCAAATTGTGGATAACGTATTCACCCTAATTAGCACCCGTCTAGCTATCCGTGCCTGTGTTCTTTCTTCGACACCTATCAAAATGAAATAAACACCCCAACATCCTGGTCCGTTCCAGTTTAGTATACACATTTTCCAGTGTTTTAGAAAAAGACCCAACAATTTGGGAATTTTCCTTGAGAATGTGTCTGACAGTTATGGAGCAGCACCACAACTGCCACAACTTACGTTACGATATGTTAATTAATAAGCACCCCTTCAGACAATTTTTTTCGAGTACTGCGAACACTAACGACGGTGCATACCATACAGTTGACACTGTATAATATCCTGTTTAACAATAAAAACAGAGACTACATACAATGTTGACCTGACTGTAATACCATACAGTAAAACCCTGATATAACGCCCTTGTCATTTGACAGCTTGATAATATACTGCCCACACGGTTCAATGTCCTCTTTTCCTGTTTCTTATACATCTCTCTCAATATGTCTCCAATCTCCTCTTATAACGCCAACATTTCTCTGGACAAATGGTGGCAGTATAACAAGGTTTTACTCTGTATAGTGAAGAGGCGGGAGCAGCTCAGGTATTGCACAGTCCTTTAAATAGTGAAAGTATCATTTTCTTGAAGAATCTTCATATAAAACCTTCCACTGATGAACACAAAATAAAAAAATAAAAAATATTGTCTAGACATATTTTTAGCTACATATCTACAAAATCACCTATACAATTCCATCACTTACTCAAATTGGAAGTGCACACAATTTCTTTTAATACAAAGTTTTAAAAAAGAACAAAAAAAGAGAAGACCAAATTGGATTATGTATGTTAGTTAAAATATTTTTGAAATACACATCTATCCATATAAAAAGCGTACGCTAACAGTGTCAACAATAAGTGTGATCTGACTGGGAAATTTTCGTCACATGATTGCAGCTCAAGTATAGCAAGGAAAGATCTGAGAACAATTCCACAATTGCTGAATTACAGCAAGGAAACAGTACTACATTGTGTTTGAACAAGTATTGAATAAGAAATGTTAATTCTGTGATCAACTAGAACATTTTTTAAAAGAACTGCACCAAAGCCAGGGGAGATCATTCTAAACATTGTCTACAATTATCTAAACATATTTAATTTTTTTCCACACTTGAACCCCATACAGACATACTGACAGTGATTTGAACCCCATACAGACATACTGACAGTGAAAACGCTTTTACAGTCACTCTAAGTCTACAATGAGATAAAATTGTACTTCTTCAAAATATTCAAACATTTTTTTGAAAATTTATCAATTTGAAAAATTTCTGATATTTTAACAAAAATATCTTTAACCCTTTCACCCCTATGTAACTTTAGTAGACTCTACCATGCATTGATATGGATGAGTCCATTATGGTCTATGGTGTTGAAAGGGTTAAGTCTGTTGTTACTGGCATCTTCGTGTTGGGATACAGTACTACAGAACCATGCTGGCTTCTGAAGAACGGCATCCTACAGGATACAGCAGCTATCGCAGACATTTTTCCATAACCAGCGACTAGTCCTAAAATCACACTAACGAGAGAAACTGTATTGGTCAAAATACACCGGCCAACAACCAACCGATGTTCATATACATTCATCTCACTTGGCGACAAGTGAAAAGAGGTTAATACAAATTCTCTGTCACAAAATATTTTATTTGTAATATAATCATATGAAATTACCAATGCTAAGCTGGTTTTGAAGTGTACGTGTTAATAAACCTGTTTCTGCAAGTCCATGGTATTACATGGCTGACATGTATACTTAACAAGAAGTAATCAATATGGCGGTGGGCAATCAAAAATCAACAAGTGCAAGAAATTTCATTTCTCAATAATAATAAGAACTTGTTAAGGGAACAAACGGTTTTAAAATTCGTGTAAACATGAAAGATTCAAACTAAGTCATAGAACGTGGAAAAATACAATTGACACGTATAACAATGTGCGATCTACTTCTCCACCAGAGGTGCAATGCTGTTCGACTTGAATGGCACACTCTCAGACTTGCGCTTGTCCGATGTCGCAGTAAGAGGGTAGGGCCTCGGTACTTCCAGTTTGCTACGGCGATTGTTTGCGAGAGCGTTGCCACGCCCAGGGTCATCGGAGCGACGTCTCACATTAGGGGATATAGCGCTGAAACATACATCATAAACTGTTATTATTTTTTAGCCCAAAGTGTAGACTACTTTGATTTTTTTTGGTCAAATGTCCATAATAATTTATTGCATGGTTAATGCTTAATTATCAAGGAACACTTTTATCAAATATGTCAAAACCATTTAAAATTACAGATAAGGTTTTTGAAATCTGTATCTAACTGATAAAAATTTCTGAACATTTTTCAAAATCTTATTCAATGCTATGTAAATCTCTTTAACAAAGAATAATTAATCATTCATAAACTAATTTGTTTCAATGAAAGGACCCTTGACCTGTTTTGACTGGGCTGTCTCAGCAAACAAGATTTGAATGTATAAAGTTATGATAGAGACAGATACAATATGAACTCATTCACCCCTGAGGACACATTTGAACCCTTCCAATTCAAAGGTTGAAATAGTTCATTATGAAATTTCAGTGGTGAATGAGTTAAGACTGATGGCTGACAGATCATAGTATTTTAAATACAGCTTGACCATTATAGTACAAATTAAACAGCAGTTTACAGTTCATAAAATGACAATCAGCAAATTTTCTATATATGATACATTGTACACGTATGATACACTATACTCGTTTATACACAACTACCACACAGAAACAGTTTACATGTTTATTATACTAGTTCAGTATCATATACACAAGCAGTGAAATAGTGGGCCCATCACGGGTTACGCACTCCAACAAATTAACTACCATACATAATGAAATTACAGTCATCATAATATTTAATAAGCTAAACTCCGGGGGTATTCAGAGAAGTAGCTAGACTCTGAAAATGTCTTCAGAGAAGCGGCTAGACTCTGATGTTTGAACACCCCTAGAGAAGCCATGATGAGAGCAGCTAGACTCCTGTGATACAAGAAAAGCCGCATCCCCACACTTACATATAAATATATTTGAGATAGGGGGTAAATTCCAATTTAAAGCCCAAAATTGAATTCATATGTGATACAAAATATTACACATGAGCAAGAGCTGTACTTAGTAATGAAACCCATTTGTTGTTTTAATCAGAATCTGGAGGTATCATACCTAAATTATGAAATCTGAAAATGACCATGCATTTTTACTATAGATAAACTTGTCTAAACCGAACACCATGCAAATCAACTTTCTGTTTTAGTAAGACAGGTTTCCAGATTATACAGGTTCTACATAGAGACTTATACAGTAGAACCTTGTTTTGGTTATCTGGTTTATACAGGTTTCCAGATTATATAGGTTCTACATAGAGACTTATACAGTAGAACATTGTTTTGATGATCTGGTTTATACAGGTTTCCAGATTATACAGGTTCTACATACAGACTTATACAGTAGAACCTTGTTTTGATTATCTGGTTTATACAGGTTTCCAGATTATACAGGTTTTACATAGAGACTTATACAGTAGAACCTTGTTTTGATGATCTGGTTTATACAGGTTTCCAGATTATACAGGTTCTACATAGAGACTTATACAGTAGAACCTTGTTTTGATTATCTGGTTTATATAGGTTTCCAGATTATACAGGTTCTTCATAGAGACTTATACAATAGAACCTTGATTTGGTATATAGAGGTTTCCAGATTACACAGTTCAATTGACAGAGAAATGTATACAATAGTACCTAGTTAAATATTTACTTTATACATGTTTCCAGACTACAGAGGTTCACTATAAAAATATATATAGTAGTAACCAGTTAAACATTTGGTTTATAAAGGTTTCCTGATTACACAGGTTAAATCTACAAAGAAACATACAATGGACCTAGCTGAAGATCTGGTTTACACAGATATCCCAGATTATAAAGGGAATAGGCTTAAACAGTTAAAAGTACTTCAAAAACACTTTGTTCCAGAGAAGAAGTCGCTTAATGCAATATGGCCAAATTACCCCTTTTGGCCCCACCTCTAGCCCTTTTGAGTGTCAGCCCCTCTATTTGTACAATTCTGAATTCACACCAAATATGGTTAATTTCCAGAGAAGTCATTTAAGCAATATGGCCAATTTACCCCTTTTTTGCCCCAACCATCAGGGGGTCAATTCTGAATCCTCACCACCTGAGAATGCTCCAAACCAAATATGGTTAATATCCATCTCTTATTTCCAGAGTCATTTAAGCAATATAGGCAAATTGCCAATTTTTTGGCCCCGCCCCTCAGCCCCCTCGGGGGTCAGCTCATACATTTATACATTTTTGAATCCTGACCACCTAGGGATGCTTCCAGTCAAATTTGGTCTAATTCCAATCAGTGGTTTAAAAGAAAAAATTGTTTGAAGAAATTGTTGAAGGATGGACAGACGGATGACGGTAGATTGTAAACAGATAGACTGATAACAGGTAAATTATGAAAAGGTAGATGGCACGTAGGTACATTGTTTATAAGTACATTTAGATCGTTAATAGATCATTTACAGGTAAGACAAGTTATCCGAGAAGAGAGTAGATATTGTCAATATTCCTATAACATAAATGCGGATACAAAATTATAAAATATGGCATACTATACTTTGCTCTCAATCAAAACTCTTCCAATGGCAAAACACTTCTATTCATTTGTATTTTTTTGAATTATTTTGATCACTTAAAATGACTTGGATTATCTCCTCAAGTAATGTGTGACATATCCATGGCCTGTATCCATGAAATCTTTCCCATGGATTTTGTGCTCAAGCCGAATCTCTGGTTTCTGTTATAAATTAATAAAAAAGGAAATGTCAATAATTTGGAAAAATATTGAAGAGACTTTGAGCTGAATACTGTTTTCAATGTTTACATTTGACTTTTTGATTGTTTGACTTGATTTAAGTGTCGAGTTACAAGAAAGTTGGTATGAGCACAGAATCCATGTTTAGCATGAGAATGGTTTCATGAATACAGCCCCTGAAAAGTTTTGACAGACAAGATACTTCTGCCATATTTACGAGCCAGGTGTTACTGTTATCACCTGGTTTACCATGTTGGAATCCTTCCTCCACATATCTAGGCTAGATGAACGTCGAAACACAGTTCTGCAGAGGTGTAACATTGTACAGTTAATTCCTATCAAACGTTACAGCTCACTATAGAGTCTACCCAAGTACTGGTGCCAAACAGTTTATCATCTAGATAGTGGTATATTAGCGTGACAGCTCACTAGTCTAACAAAGTACAGATGACTGGTGCCACTACGGTTTACTATACTGCTCACTAGAATGACAGCTCACTAGAGTCTAACAAAGTACAAACAACCTGTACCACTACAGTTTACTATCTAGATAGTGGTATATTAGCATGACAGCTCACTAGAGTCTAACAAAGTACAGATGACTGGTGCCACTACAGTTTATTATACTGCTCACTAGAATGACAGCTCACTAGTGTCTAACAAAGTACAAATGACCTGTATCACTACAGTTTACCATCTAGATAGTGGTATATAAGCATGACAGCTCACTAGAGTCTAACAAAGTACAAATGACTGGTGCCACTACAGTTTACCATCTAGATAGTGGTATATTATCATGACAGCTCACTAGAGTCTAACAAAGTACAAACGACCTGTACCACTACAGTTTACCATCTAGATAGTGGTATATTAGCATGACAGCTCACTAGAGTCGAACAAAGTACAGACGACTGGTACCGGTGCCACTACAGTCTACTATCTAGATAGTGGTATATTAGCATGACAGCTCACTAGAGTCGAACAAAGTACAGACGACTGGTACCGGTGCCACTACAGTCTACTATCTAGATAGTGGTATATTAGCATGACAGCTCACTAGAGTCTAACAAAGTACAGACGACTGGTACCGGTGCCACTACAGTCTACTATCTAGATAGTGGTATATTAGCATGACAGCTCACTAGTGTCTAACAAAGTACAAACGACCTGTATCACTACAGTTTACCATCTAGATAGTGGTATATTAGCATGACAGCTCACTAGAGTCTAACAAAGTACAAACGACCTGTACCACTACAGTTTACCATCTAGATAGTGGTATATTAGCATGACAGTTCACTAGAGTCTAAAAAAGTACAGACCACTGGTGCCACTACAGTTTACTATCTAGATAACGGTATGTTAGCATGACAGCTCACTAGAGTCTAACAAAGTACAAACGACCTGTACCACTACAGTCTACTATCTAGATAGTGTTATGTAAGCATGACAGCTCACTAGAGTCTAACAAACTACAGACCACTGGTGCCACTACAGTTTACCATCTAGATAGCAGAACACCATGCCAGTGTAGCAGCTCATTAGAGTCTACTAGTGTACAGAGTAGCTAGTTTGCAAAGTTTACCAGCTTGAAAGTGGTATACCAGGGATGTGCATTTTTGTATTGACAGTGCTTTAGACAGTAGGCAGATTTTAAAAAAATCTACTATCATGACCTATATTTTAACAATGAATATTGAAAATTTTCACTAGCCCTGATGTACCATCTACTAGACCTGGGTATCAAGCTAGTAAAATTCCAGTATACTGGCTCGCCAAAAGATTCTATTTTTTGTCAAGAGGCTTGGTGAAGTAACGTTTTAGTACCTGTACCAGCATTGCATTTAGCAGAAAACCAAAGAATATATAGCAGCCAGTTACGAAAGGTACAGAGTGAGAGACTCGACTTGTTAACAAAGTGGAAGTTACTTTAAAGAGGTTCAACAACCAAGTACTGGTAACAGTGACAAAGACAACAGTAGGTCCAAATAATATTTTCAGAATGGTTTTAAGCACAGCGTGACATGAGTGACATGCGTTTTAGTTAGCTACAGTATTCCTCAGTGACAACTGCTAGCTAAGATACCTAACCATTAATAAAAGCATTATTGTGCAGCCTATGGGATGTTGTAGATACAATATTGTAACAATGACAACAGTAAGCCTATGGGATGTTGTAGATAAAATATTGTAACAATGACACCAGAAAGCCTATGGGATGTTGTAGATACAATATTGGAACAATGACAACAGCAAGCCTGTACAATATTGTCAAAGTGACAACAGCTAGCCTATGTGATGTTGGAGGTACAATATTGTAACAGTGACAACATCTAGCCTATTTGATGTTGGATATATTATTGTAACAGTGACAACATCTAGCCTATGTGATGTTGGAGGTACAATATTGTAACAATGACAACAGCAAACAAATGGGATGTTGTAGGTACAATATTGACATAGTGACAACAGCTAGCCTATGTGATGTTGTAGGTACAATATTGTAACAATGACAACAACTAGCCTAGATGTATGTGATGGTTTTAAACCACAGCTAGCCTATTTGTACAGAACAGTACCATTTCATAGCATAGCACAGTCATAACCAGCAGAGCTACACCAAAGCCAGTCTCTCTTACCTGATAGAAATACTGTTGTCAGACCCCTTCAAGCTGGAGAGTCAACAGAAGGGAACAGTTGTAACAAACACAAATCTACAGACAAATCGTCAGTTAAAACGTTCTACATGTCCAAAAAGATAGTCAACTACATGGTACGCTGGTAGTCAAAGGGTGTGTGGCAAGGGAGATAACTATGCTACTGCATAGTGGCAGCTGGGAGGCTAATGTCCTAGTAACGGAACAATAACAGATGATCTGGTTATATATATGATAGGTATACAAACTTTTTTTATTCATAGGACCAAAGAAATCACCGACATATCAAAACTAACAATACATATTGAAGATGTGCAAACATTGATAAATGAAAAAAAATTCTACAATAAGTCAATGCATTCAATTACAATAATTAACGAAAATGTAATGCATTAATAACAAACACATATTTAGAAAACCAGTACGGCTAGACTTTGGAAGTGAGTGTGTATACTGACAACCTACCTCTGGGAAAGTGCCGATTTCTGGTTGTTGCCGAGTTCCTTCAGGTCACTGGTGCTGTATGAGTGATGTGGGGCAGACATGTGTACGGGGGAGTCGCCGCCGCTGACGTCAGAGCTCACATCACGTGATCGGTCACTGGAGTTGCTGCCGCGGCGTCTCGCCACCTTAGGACTGGGGGTTGTTGGTCTTTGCTGGGGCTGTGCTTGCTGTTTACTCTTGTTACTCCAGCTAAAGAATCTGAAATGGAAGGGCAGCATGGCCGTCATCTATTAGCGCAACACACTATACAGGAGTAGCACACATTTAACACATTCACCCCTGAAGACACATTTGAACTCGTTCAATTCAAAGGTTGGAATAGTTCATTATGAAATTTCAGGGTTGAATGAGTTAAACACCCTGTAAACCAGCAAACTTGAAGAACATATATGTCACATCAGTATATAGTTTAACAATCAAGACGAAAACTGATTCATGGTCTGAGTTGTTGCATTCATAAAAAAAAACATTAGTAAATTTTACCACATGTTAGATTCATAAAGGGAGGCAGATTATATATATATATATATATTAAATACACAAACAACATCACCTTGATCAATAAATTTGGTTAAATATTTTTGTACAGAACATTACATTTCAATTACAGCATGCATGGCATTTATACCATCTTGTACAACTTCTATCAAACTTCCATATAACTGCATGCACAGTACACTACCGATCAAGTTGTGATTGACCGTCAACACACCTGAATTGTCATTCCAAGTCTTTACACTTGTTACCTTATGTAGAATGAATAAATGCTTACCAAGGTTTCTAGTTGATAAAAAAATTCAAGATAATGACTTTTAACATAAACACACTATATATATAGAAGATATCCAACAGGTAAGTTTTGATAAGGATTTACCTTTTACATGTACATGGAAATGTTCGCCCAGTCAAACTTTCACCCTTCACTGATAAAAGCCATATTTGCCCACTGTTTATATCACTCCTTACATGTAATCAGAGGTGTCAGCCTCTGAGCCCTCCAATAAGGGAGATCTCCCTCATTCCAAACCTCCAATGAGGGAGATCTCCCTCATTCCAAACCTCCAATGAGGGAGATCTCCCTCATTCCAAACTTCCAATGAGGGAGATCTCCCTCACTCCAAACTTCCAATGAGGGAGATCTCCCTCACTCCAAACTTCCAATGAGGGAGGTTCAACAGCTATGATGTAATGACTACAAATAGTATGTTGTACGTTAACATTCTTTGTCAGGGTTCGTGTCATCATGGAGGGCGAAAGCTGGTCTGTGGCGAACATTTCCCAATATATATTTTACTGGTATAGTCACTAATATTTTCCCCGGAACTGAAGTATGCATACAACTACAGACAAGAGGCCCATGGGCCTTAACGGTCACCTGATATATTTATACAGAGAGTTGATTTTGTTTTTAACATGAACAGAAATATTATTCAAAGTGACAAAAAACAATAAAACCACCTTACTCAATATCTAGCATACAGATTT
>NW_018406268.1:916676-961082 GCF_002113885.1 Mizuhopecten yessoensis | reverse complement strand
TTTTGTTGACCTTTGTCCATGGAAGGTCCCTGCAAAATTTCATTGAAATTGGTTCAGGGGTTTTGGAGAAGAAGTCGAAAATGTAAATTGTTTACGGACGCACGACGGACGACGGACGACGACGGACAAAAGGCGATCGCAATAGGTCACTTGAGACTTTGTCTCAGGTGACCTAAAAATCAACTTATTCTCATAAATATATATACATATATGCATTAACACAATTGTTATTTCAAGACCCAAAACTAAATGAACAATAATATTGTTATCCCTTTCTTAGAAAAGTGACTACCATTGGTATTAAATAAACAGTCACGTTTGAATTCGTGATAGCTTTCTGGGGCTTACTGGAATATATTCACTGCCAAATCTTGGCTATATTTTCAAGTCATAATGCTAGTATCAAACATGAAATGTGATAATTGCGATTCTTTGAAATGTCATGACATCTTCACAAAGAAAAAGGTCAGGAACTTTGGAAAATTGAAGGAAATTTCACCGGTATTATAGTGTTTCTATAAAAGCAGAAAACTACCAATAAATTATGTAGTGTCATAAACTACAGGTGTCTATACAGTGAATATCAAGTGCGATGTCTCGTTAACTGTCTACTGACTTTGCTCTGTGACTGTACAACACCAAAAGGTCAAAGGTCTCACCAATAGCTATAATTAGCCTCTACGATTAAGGTAGAAATGGTCAGACAATATCCGACGGAAGGTTAACCAGTAACATTTATTACAGTTAACATGTTTCGGCACACTAGGTATGCCGTCTTCAGAACCTGTACATGTTAACCATATTAAATATTGCCGACTAACATTCTGTCGGATGTTGCCTAGACATTTCTACCTGAATTTTCATTACTCTTCTGCTGGAACTCGTGTATTCCCTTAGGAATCCATCCGCTGGAGACCACCAGAACATTTGGAAAGTTTGGATACGGATGTTGGACCTCGTTTGCTTAGTATAATAGTCTCTACATACAAGTCACCTGCGACTTTGACCTTGATTACTGTAACCAGTTATTCTGACGTCACCGAGGACTTTGACCTTGATTACTGTAACCAGTTACTCTGACATCATCTAAATCATTACAGATCTACACAAACATTTAACATAAAGCGACCGCAGTGATGAGCAGCAGTTAAAAGATCCAAATTTACTTTCCTGTTGGAATGAATTTTTATCTGACCTTTTTCTCTCGTAAATATTTGTATGTGATTTATCCTTCACATATTAGGACATCATTCCCATGATGTGACTATAGGCAATACCAGAACGGTGGAAGAATCTCAAACTGACAGGATTTATAAATACATATAGTCAGACCACAACGACCTATCATGTTGACCCCTGATTACCATATTATTAACACGCAAGTCATTACTGTTAAAGTGGAAATTTTCGCAGCATGGAAAAGCTCACATTTTTCGTGTTGTGTAAATTAGTGCCAATATATCAACATGCAAATATTCATTCATAAAACATATTCATAGAATATGCAAGTTTCAGAATCACTGGCAATGCAATAATATCCACTCTGCAATCAATTGATTGAGTCACAACCCGAACATTTCCACGCATGAGAATTTTCTCTTTTACAGTGTTCATATCAGGAGAGTGATCACCCAAATAACAGGTGAAACAGTCACGATATCCCCCTGATGTTATTCATCTGAACTATGAACAGGTGGATATATACCTGAAAATAAAGCGGTATACAATTGTTTCGGTACTCAGATGTTTAAGTCATGTTTAAGACACTTTTGACTTCCAAAAGCTGTTACAATATTTCATATGATTTTCGACACTTTGACTAACTTTTCATCTTTGCATGCCCTTTTCTTTTTGTGTGTTGCTGGTTTTGTTTTTCAGATTCTTCAGCATTTTTCGTCTTTACAAAAAGTACCAAAACATCCAACTCTGAAGTACCGAAACAACCTGGTACCGAAATGACTAGAATTCAAATAAAACATGATCACCTGATATGAATATTTCTCATAAAATTCAAGGCCACAGGTCATTTTGGTCTGACATTATGAGCTTGTTTGCTGGAAACATCTTGTATTTAAGTTTTAAAATGCACGTTTATTTAAAGAAATAATATTCTAATATGTTCCTTTTTAGGTATCAATGTCACTTTTTCTTATATCTAAATGTAAAGATTTATAGAAATTTAATATCTATCAGAGTATCAGTTAAAACGTATGAATAAACATGATGAAAATAATAGCACAGGAAACAAAAAATCAAATTTCAGTCATACAGTTGTGTTTCTAAAACATATCAAATGAAAATGCATCACTGTGCCACACAAGACAAAAGAATTGTCACTTAACTCAACGATAAATGTAGTAAAAATTCAAAAATAAATCGGTGAGTCATACAAAATCTTAAAACACACATGTCTGTAGAATAAATTACTGCTGAGGTGACACAAAAATCTCTAACAGGAGAAAGTTCAGATCACGCAACATTTCAATCAGGTAACAAAAAAATTGGAACAAGTCCGAATGACGCAAAAATACACACAATAGACATTAAGGAGAAAAAAATATGGAAATTATGATCATCGTAGCCAACTAAAATACGGAAATATTTTAAATGTATGACAAACGTCCACCAAGAGGTGGCTACACAGGACAGACTTTGTAGCCATGAGAAGTCACATATACACACAGGTGAAGACACACACTCAAAGTGTGCTGCCAAAATGCTTACATCCTTTTCAAAGTTGCATAATCCCCACTGTAAATATTGTCAACAAAACGCATTAAACATTTGTACATGAGTAAGGTTAAAGTTAAGCTAGAGACAGACTTTCTTAATTGATGCAAACATGGAAAATTTACATTATAGATCCAATACTGAAAACTTAAGTTCCGGACGCTTAATAATGAAAAGTGGCTTTCTGGCAGCTGTTGGTAATACAGAAACCCAACTTTCTAGACACTTGTAACTAACGAACATTTTGGGCACTAACGGAAAAAAAATATACTTGCCAATATAATGATTCATCTATGCTGAAATCTTACTTTCTGGACATTGATATGGAAAACTTCGAAATTATACACTAATACGCAAAACACACTTTATAGATACTTAAAGAGATAATCTCACTTTCTAGATGCTGAAATGGAAAATTCGGGTTTCGGACAGGAATGAGGAAAGCAATGTTCTGGATAGTAATAAAGAGAACTGCATAATGACAAATCTTGTTCCAGCAAAACTAAATATTGTTCGGGATGTTCTTTTGGAAACTGATGTGGACTAAATATGGTGTACATATAAACAGATACATGGACATTTACTACTAAGCGTTTCATGCAAGCAGTAACTTTCAATGGGTACATTGTACTAACATACCTCAAAATAAACGTTAATTTAGCAGTGTGGGTGCATAACATCTTTTTATTTACGTGAGAATAACTCCCGATACTGTATTATATTTAAACAATCAACGTGTATACTAAGGTTTTTTCAGGTAAACTGTCTCTAGATAAAACCTATACATTTTATTTACATATATCAATTTACTTCAATATGATAAAGGTGCTTTGTATTTTAAAATTCTAACCTTCAAAATAACAGTGTGTTTGTGATGTGTTTGAGTTATCTCCCTTGGAAACTTTTTTTTCATATCATAATTATCTAATTATGAGAATTATCAGAGTATCATCAATGGATGAATCGAACCGAAATTGCTCTTCATAAAGTAAATCAACTAGGAACTCTTATGAAAAACAAATGCATTACAATAAGGTAGCATACCTCCTTAAGTCATAAACTCAATGCACCATACTACTAGTATACTGTGAATATTCTAAATTCTACGAAAGTTATATATAATAAATGTATAACATAGTACTGCTAAAGCAACTGCAGGCAATTTCATGCTGCTGGGAACCGTCACCATCTTTGAATATGACAGCATGCATATCACCTTACAAGCTGTAGATAAAAATTTAATTGTATATCAGTGATTGGACCGTCACCTAATATGGATATGGATGCACCCGTATAGAAATGTTTTGCAGACAAGATGCGTTTATAAAGCCATGATTACAGTATGTATGCATGTATGTAAGCTTTATGTAGTCCTTACTTTATTGTAGTCATGAAAGCAGCACTGCAAATAGGTATCATGTTTATAAGAATTTACCGACTCCTTTTTATATAGATTTTGATGAATTGCCTAAGGTATCTAAATGATTTTAATCCAACCAGCTACTGTTACCATCACTGTGTGATTACACATAGAACTCAACCTGCTGACTCAACCCTGGCCAGTCAACTAAGATTACCGGTACCCTCCCTTTGACCACTACTAGTGTCCAGTCTTATCCTCACTTTGACCTCTACTAGTGTCCAGTCCTGTCCTCCCTTTGACCACTACTAGTGTCCAGTTCTATCCTCCCTTTGACCTCTACTAGTGTCAAGTCTTACCCTCCCTTTGACCACTACTAGTGCCCAGTCCTATCCTCCCTTTGACCACTAATAGTGTCCAGTCTTACCCTCCCTTTGACCACTACTTGTGTCCAGTCTTACCCTCCCTTTGACCGCTAATAGTGTCCAGTCTTACCCTCCCTTTGACCTCTACTATTGTCCAGTCCTGTCCTTCCTTTGACCTCTACTAGTGTCCAGTCCTGTCCTCCCTTTGACCACTACTAGTGTCCAGTTCTATCCTCCCTTTGACCTCTACTAGTGTCAAGTCTTACCCTCCCTTTGACCACTACTTGTGTCTTGTCCTATCCTCCCTTTGACCACTAATAGTGTCCAGTCTAACCCTCAATCCATTTGACCACTAATAGTGTCCAGTCTTACCCTCCCTTTGACAACTACTTGTGTCTTGTCCTATCCTCCCTTTGACCACTACTAGTGTTAAGTCTTACCCTCCCTTTTGACCACTACTTGTGTCCAGTCTTACCCTCCATTTGACCACTGATAGTGTCCAGTCTTACCCTCTCTTTGACAACTACTTGTGTTTTGTCCTATCCTCCCTTTGACCACTATACTGGTGTCAAGTCTGATCATCCCTTTGACCACTATGTGTGTCCAGTCTTACCCTCCCTTTGACCACTACCAGTGTCCAGTCCTATCCTACCAGGCCAAGGTCACCAGTATTGACTGAACCAAGGTCACAGTAATGAACAGATCAAGGACACAGTATTAGGGATAACAAACAATGTGTATGTCGGTGACCTATTTAAAATGACTGGAGTATTGGGGTAACGGGTAAGCTAAATATTGAGGACAACAAATAAGGTCACACCTTAAACCCGATCCAGGTCATTTATTAACTGAACCGAGGTTAAATTATGAGCTAATATAAGGTAAGTGACATATCTAGGAGTGAGGATTTCTCAATGCGTTCCATTATTACAAAAAACAAAAAATCATTTTGAGGCAGCTAAATTGAAAATATGCTGGGGGAATAACACCGATATACAGCTGTTTTTTTCACTTTTTTAAGTTACAGAAAAGCATTTAACGTCGTTTCTGATCTTTTAATCTGAAAACCCTCCGGCTGTTGGTAATGACTTGATAGATAAACAGTGTAGTACTCACTTCTTCTTGGTAAAGGGGTGTTGTTTCGCCTGCGTCAGCAGCTGTTTGTAGTGGTCAGATCGTAAGTAACGTGCATAACTGTCCTTCTTCATTAGGTTATAGATATGTTCCTGGGCCGGGTCAAACGCGTAACGACTACAACACAGATAGGTCATCATTTCATTTGTCTTTTTCGATGTTTTGAATAAATCTACTGTATAACTTCTTATAATTCAAGATGTTTTATCTCTATCTATTTGTAATTTATTCATTATTGACAAAAGAAACCCAATGGCAATATTATCATTTACACTTTCTGACTATATAGAATATGCAATCTTTTTTTTATAAAAATTGTTACTGTTTTTACAGTAATCAGCAAACCTTATAAATTATAAAGTCTACAAAACTAATCAATGAATAGAACAATGCATGAAGAACTAGCTGAAGATAGATCAATTCTCTAACCTTCGAGGACCAAACTTTTCCTCTAAATTTTTATGTACTTGTTCCATGGTCTTAGAATCAACGTTAACTTCACAGTTAGCTCCCTTCTCTAGGAACTCTCTGAAACAAAACATCATATTATGTTAATATTTTTTGCACAATATTGCAAATTCTTTAGAATAACATTTCAATGGAATGCTTTGAATAAACTTCATAAAAAGTAAAAATTATGAAATTTTACTCTATTTCCATACATGTTTGAATTATATTTAAAATATCATAAAATTATTCATGGTTATCACAATTTTTCTTCTAAAAACAATTCACCAGTTCCATACTTATAGATCTGATCCATACGGTTCCTGAGTTGTTTATACGGGCAATCCTTGAGTTGTTCTACTTCATTCCAGAAGCGTATATTTTCCTGACTGTATTCCTTTTCTAAATACTTCTCAAACTCTGATAATCCGGTCAGATCCGAGACAAGTTCATAGAAGCTGAAACTCCACTTCTTTACCCGCAATTCCGTGGGACTCGGAACCCTACACGAATGACAAACAACACAGAAACTAGCATTTGGATTACCATATTTGCTGTAATTAGCTACCCTCCCCTCCCCCTAGAAGTGCCCCTCAACCTTTTCCAAGATGAATTGAAATGATATAGACCCTTTCCCCCTCCTCAGTCCTGACCAGGCCCATACAGTCAATAAATGACACTTTAGATATCTTAGTCTGGTGATAATGGCAGGCCTTTTAGGCACCCTGTGCGCTAATTACAGCAAATGCGGTAAGTAAACAAATAATACAATTTACTCTTATTTCATTTCATCGCTATTCACATGTAACAAGCTTACTATACAGGTATCTTACAAGGGTTTATTGAGTTCCCACAAAGTGGGGTCGTCTGTGATCCAAGGGTTGCTAGGCTGGGCTGCACTCGGCTCAATAAATGGGTCATACTCATGATACTGGGTCCACCGCGTGCAGTAACTGTCAAAAATAAAATCACATTAATCCAACGAATAAAACATATTCATTACCCAATAAAATCGACAAAGGGGAGGTAACCTCATGCTAAGAGCAACCAATGAGAGGTCAGACTGTGTCATAGGGGTCGCTCCTCTGAAATAAGGGCCACTTTATTTTACCAAATAATTTCTTTTCTATCTCATCAAATAAATTAATTCAACGATTCATTGTAATCAGACACAAGTGACAGTGCTGAAATCAAATAAGAAAAACCTGAGATGTTTCTAATCAAATATAAAGCCTTATGCGGGCGATAATTTACTTAATTTATTCTTCAAGACAGTCCCAAAAACGATCACTACTGCACTTCCTGCATTTAACGCCTATAGTTCTCAGTTTGTTCACAATGATTAGTTGTAAAGTACATTTGTTACAAAATTTGAAAAAAAAAAAAATACATACCATTCAAATGCTTTGGAAAATTTCATCCTTGGCCTGTCCATAGACTTTTTAAGGAATGCAATCTACAAAAATAACAAAGTTTACACGACTTTCCTGGATTTAAATGGAAATAATAATGAACAGAGAACGTTTTGTATAATTTGTTAATCATGAAGACCGCACGTTTTAAGTGGCATTTGAATGAAATGACATTGAAAGTGGATCAAATTTGTTTGCTTGAACAAAGCTCATAGCCTTCCATCCTACCAAGCTTATGAGCAAATACAACGACTGTATAGGCCTCATTTTTCTTTAGAGGAAGTTGTATATATTGTTCAACACATCTGACTCCTGTCTTCTTCAAAGTAAATAAAGGAGATTTATATCAATAAACTTGACTATAAAGAACATATTTGAAGGTGTGAACATAACGTTAACAGGTCCGTAACCTTGGAAATAGGTCAAAATAATCCATTTGAATAAAGGACAAGGGGCATTAAGGGGCATTTTCTGGCCTCATTGCAGATTTAGAATTAGTATTTATATTCATAATCTGGAATAAACGAAGTACGCAAATATGAAATGTCAAATTCATTTGACTACTGGTCTGGAAGATATGGCATTACAAAGAGAGATATAAACCCACATTTTCATAATGAAATGTGTGAATATTGTCTGTTGATCACTATTTGGTTGAAATATACCATTTTGAAGGAAATAAACTATAAATAGCCCTAATGAACAAATATGGTATTTATAACAGGAATTGGTAAATAAATCACATCATAGAACCATACAGGGTCTCAATTTCACAGAGCTCATTCCAAAAGAGGACCATACAGGGCCTCAATTTCACAGAGCTCATTCCAAAAGAGGACCATACAGGGCCTCAATTTCACAGAGCTCATTCCAAAAGAGAACCATACAGGGCCTCAATTTCACAGAGCTTATTCTAAAAGAGGACCATACAGGGCCATAATTTCACAGAGCTCATTCCAAAAGATGACCATACAGGGCCATAATTTCACAGAGCTCATTCCAAAAGAGAACCATCCAGGGCCTCAATTTCCCAGAGCTCATTCCAAAACAGCACCATACAGGGCCATAATTTCACAGAGATCATTCCAAAAGAGAATCATACAGGGCCTTAATTTCACAGCGCTCATTCCAAAATAGAACCATACAGGGCCTCAACTTCACAGAGCTCATTCTGAAAGAGGACCATACAGGGCCTCAATTTCACAGAGCTCATTCCAAAAGAGAACCATACAAAGCCTCAATTTCACAGAGCTCATTCCAAAAGAGAACCATACAGGGCCATAATTTCACAGAGCTCATTCCAAAAGAGAACCATACAGGGCCTCAATTTCACAGAGCTCATTCTAAAAGAGGACCATACAGGGCCTCAATTTTACAGAGCTCATTCCAAAAGATGACCATACAGGGACTCAATTTCACAGAGCTTATTCTAAAAGATGACCATACAGGGCCTCAATTTCACAGAGCTCATTCCAAAATATGACCATACAGGGCCTCAATTTCACAGAGCACATTCTAAAAGAGAACCATACAGTGCCTTAATTTCATAGAGCTCATTCCAAAAGAGGACCATACAGTGCCTTAATTTCATAGAGCTCATTCCAAAAGAGGACCATACAGTGCCTTAATTTCATAGAGCTCATTCCAAAAGAGGACCATACAGTGCCTTAATTTCATAGAGCTCATTCCAAAAGAGAACCATACAGGGCCTCAATTTCACAGAGCTCATTCTAAAAAAGGACCATACAGGGCCTCAATTTCACAGAGCTTATTCTAAAAGATGGCCATACAGGGCCTCAATTTCACAGAGCTTATTCTAAAAGAGGACCATACAGGGCCTCAATTGCACAGAGCTTATTCTAAAAGAGGACCATACAGGGCCTCAATTGCACAGAGCTTATTCTAAAAGAGGACCATACAGGGCCTCAATTGCACAGAGCTTATTCTAAAAGAGGACCATACAGGGCCTCAATTGCACAGAGCTTATTCTAAAAGAGGACCATACAGGGCCTCAATTTTACAGAGCTCATTCCAAAAGATGACCATACAGTGCCTCAATTTCAAAGAGCTTATTCTAAAAGATGACCATACAGGGCCTCAATTTCACAGAGCTTATTCTAAAAGATGACCATACAGGGCCTCAATTTCACAGAGCTTATTCTAAAAGATGACAATACAGGGCCTCAATTTCACAGAGCTCATTCCAAAATATGACCATACAGGGCCTCAATTTCACAGAGCTTATTCTAAAAGATGGCCATACAGGGCCTCAATTTCACAGAGCTCATTCCAAAATATGACCATACAGGGCCTCAATTTCACAGAGCACATTCTAAAAGAGGACCATACAGGGCCTCAATTTTACAGAGCTCATTCCAAAAGATGACCATACAGGGCCTCAATTTCACAGAGCACATTCTAAAAGAGGACCATACAGGGCCTCAATTTCCCAGAGCTCATTCCAAAAGAGAACCATACAGTGCCTTAATTTCATAGAGCTCATTCCAAAAGAGGACCATACAGGGCCTCAATTCCACAATTTATCAGCAAATATTAGTACACAATATACCACATGTAGTTATTACATGTAAAAGGTAAACGATACACATGATGAATATGGATTTAACAAGTGAAGGGTGAATATTTGACTGGGCGAACGTTTCCCACTATACATAATACAATTCATATTTATTTAAGTTTAGAAATTCAAATGCCTTTTTCATTATGTAGAATGTACATTTTTGTATTGTCCATATTGTAAATATTGATAGGATTTGATGTATGGTTCAAATAAAAAAAACACTGATGATAATTGCTATATCTCTCACCTCCTGTCTGTACCAGTCCTTATTCTTCTTTTTCCGAGCCACCATCTGATTGGGGTGTATATTTCTCTTAGGTCCCTCCTCCAGACAATTCACCTGGGATTTCTGTAACAGAATCCAAACCCCTAATCAGTGATAGTGGATCACCTTAGACCAAAAAACAAAATGTGTATGTTTCTGGTTTCCCTACCGACCCTGGATGTTTGTGCCTACCCAAAGTTATTATTGGCATTTAGTAATAAGCATTGTTAAAGTCAGAATTCCTGCTCTACATAAGAATAGTAAAAATATTTAAAAAAATAAATAAAAATAAAATGGCCAAGCTACCGACCATAATTTTTTTTCTCAAACAGAAACAGGAAACACATATTTTGGTTTTGGCCTTATACACTAAACGATGCAGTGTCACCCAAGCCTTATTATACCATCTATCTGGTTATGTCAATTATTTTATAATATTTCGTTGATGTTATTGTAAAGTGGAATCCACTTAACAGAATGAAAAAAAATAGTCAAGCCCTCGTAGATAATATCTCTTCAGAATCATACACTTATACATATACATCCTGCATATACGATTTAGAATTATTTAATCTAATGCTACCATCAACATTGTTTAAGATAATCACTTCCTTAAACACAAGGACAATATAAATATTTCAATTTTAGATGAATTAGTGTCTTCTTAAACACAACAACAAGAGATCCAAGAGCGATCCTGGTACCCATAATCATGAGATCTTTATTAGTTCTATGTCAATTTGATCTTTTCCCTTAATTTCTTTTCTTTTCTCTTATCTGTTAGATTGATAGTATTGTCAATTGTAAATGTATCTTGTGGTAACTTTTGGTCAAAGTTTCTATAATGCTTGGATTGAGAGTGTCCTTTCAAAGTGAGGATTGTACATAATTAACTTCTTGAGAAATAGCCATCTTGGGAACTCTTAAAATCCAAGATGGCTGCCTGGTGGACAACTTGTTTTCCTGATTGGTTCCAAAACAAAACCTGCACAAATAAGGACTAAAAGGAACCGGTGGGGGACTAATGAACAACATTTGTTCCACCCTCCCCTATATTTTTATTAAGAATTTCAGCAGGACCGCTTTTCATACATCTGACAGACGATTTTATTGATGCCCGGTCCTTGTAACCATTGATTCATTAAAACCAGTAGACCATACCTATCATTTATTTTATCTCATTTACCAAATCAATTTGTAGTCAATTCATTCTGTCCGATATTTCCCTGTATTTATCTGATATTTTCCTATATTTCTAGTGTGAGCCTCCCTGTACATTTGAAAGTGCTGATGAAGAGGTGCGACGTACTCAACCAGTCTATATCATCATACGTGTAGTACTGACAAGTAGAGGTCAACCATCATTTCCCATCATCTCCGTTACTCCATATAAATGTCTGACTACAAATTAGGTTTGGAACATTGTACTATTGGTAAGTGGTACAGTACATGTTCATCGTTATGAGATCATTGCATCCCGGCTCTAAAGTGAGGGTTTGGATTTACACCCAAGAGTGCAAGTGTCAACCTTAAGCCTCATGTGGTGCCCTTTTTAAACCTCATGTTTCAATGAGACTGCATTGAGGCTTGACATTCATAGAGGGACCAAAATGAGGCTTAATGTTTACAGTGGTACCAAATTGAGGCTTGAGGTTTCCACTTCGACTAAAGTGAGGACTGAAGGTTTACACGGAGACCAGAGTGAGTCTTGAGGTTTATGCTGGAACCAAAAAGAGGACTGAAACTTACACTGGGACCAAAATAAGGCTTGGGAATTACACTGGGCCCTGAGTGATGACTGAGCTTTATACTGGAAACCAAATGAGGCGTGATACACTAACCCTGGGCCAGATATAGAAAGCCCAGATACCCTAACCTCGGGCCACACATAGACAACTATGATACCCTGACCCTGGGCCACACACATAGACAGCCTGGATACCCTGACCCTGGGCCACACATAGACAGCCTGGATACCCTAACACTGGGCCACACATAGACAGCCCTGATACCCTGACCCTGGGCCACACATAGACAGCCCTGATACCCTGACCCTGGGCCACACATAGACAGCCCTGATACCCTAACCATGGGCCACACATAGACAGCCCTGATACCCTGACCCTGGGCCAGGCTGTCTATGTGTGGCCCAGGGTCAGTGTATCAGGGCTGTCTATATTTGTGGCCCCAGGTTAGGAAAACATGGCAGTTTTAAGCTTCATCACAGTGATTCTTGGTTAGGACATTTTGGTTGGACCAAGTGTCTGTATGGCCCAGGGTAAGGGTATCCAGGCTGTCTATGTGTGGCACAGGGTCAGGGTATCCAGGCTGTCTATGTGTGTGGCCCAGGGTCAGGGTATCAGAGCTGTCTATGTGTGGCCCAAGGTCAGGGTATCAGGGCTGTCTATGTATGGCCCAGGGTCAGTGTATCAGGGCTGTCTATATGTGTGGCCCAGTGTTAGGGTATCCAGGCTGTCTATGTGTGGCCCAGGGTCAGTGTATCAGGGCTGTCTATATTTGTGGCCCCAGGTTAGGAAAACATGGCAGTTTTAAGCTCCATCACAGTGATTCTTGGTTAGGAAATTTTGGTTGGACCAAGTGTCTGTGTGACCCACAAATCTTCCACACAATTAGAGTAATCGACAATGTGGAACAGACTCTGATTCAGCAGTATGAGCCGAGACAGATATACACAACATAATGGATGAACCTCTCACATTGTACAAACATGTAGTACTTGACCAGATCAAATACTCCTGTCAAACTCCCACAGCAAAACTAGGATTTATAGAAATATATCTGTCTGGTCAGGAACAAGTTTTAGGGGTGTTGGAGTTTATATATTTATCATTGGTGGAACATGTACCACTGTTCTACACAGAGATCACCAAGAAGATGAACGGTGTTCATTTCTCAAAAGACTAGCAATTACAACAAATCAATACCCACACTAGGTGTAAGCCAAAAAGGAACGCAGCGTCTAAATAAAACACAAATGCTTGAGTAGCACACGGTATAAAACCCTCGGTAAATTGGTACTGATAAATATTTAAACAGGCCATCTCTACTCGGACTCTTGCCAAAACGGCCAGACAAATCTCAAAAGACAATTTGGTACCGTCGGGATACTAAGGGACGAAGTGACATTCCCCTTTTATACCCAGCTACTGTAAGACACTTATGGACAATGTAATATTCATATGCCAGTGTATACCATACATGCCAGAATTCTTGGAGACCAATCTGTGAGTTTTACAGTCTTTTTAAGGGAATTGAGGTGAAAATAAGGGAGGTTTTATTCAGGGCATTTTTTCACGGCAAAAAGACTATCTTACTCAACTAAATCAATGATATAAGGCACAAAATCTTTAAGTAAGGAACTTTGTTTTGACTTTGGCAGGTTTTTTTTGTATATATTCAATATGATTATATACATTTAATAGCACAAAGTTAACAAAACAAAATATCACATAGTTGAGATATACTGAAGAAGCAGATTTTACTTTAAATTTCGAAATTTAGTTGGACAGGCCACTTTTCACAGCAGCCACAGTACTACTGATGTTCAGTTTAAAGTTTGAACTATATGTATTGGATGGGTTTGTAAAAATAAGGATAATAGTTGTCTATGTTCATTTACAATTGAACTTCTTGATAATGTAACAGAATCTTGAAACATGCATTTAACAAGAGGACAGAAATAATCAGCTGTGAAAGTGAAGAAAACTGTGTTCAGTATTTGAACTTTTAAATTACATATTTCAGCATTCAGAACAAAGACTTTTTCCATCTTCTTCATGACACGCCCTTATATATTTACCAGTCGTTCTTTTTACTTTCGTAGTGAAATTATATTTGTAAAGAAACACTTAGCCGGACATAGTATTTATCAAAGTTTCTACCAATGAACTTAACCTTACAAACATGACAGAAAACATGTTTCGTGATAATTCTACTGACAGTGTGTTGTATCAACTTCACGGGAAATTTTGATGCTGAAGCCGACACCGTCGGTAGTGGTTGAATGTTAGACATTCTGTAGTATCACGGAAATGTATAGCAACAATAAGAAAGGGTTACATTAAATCTTTCATAAGAATTTATTTTAATTGTTCAGATGGATTACTTATTGTAAAAGACACCGAAATCAACTCACAATTTCAACCCGGCCATTTCAACCAGCTAAATGTTCCGGAAGTTATCAGAAGAGCTCTTCGATTACATGACCAATAACATGACCGCTACTGGAGAGCTCTCGTGATTTATCGCTGAAAACATTGTTGAATCTCGTAAGACTTCGAGTAAACAACAACAGGAAAATGGTTCACCGATCGATCATTAAAAAACGTGAGGGCTTGAGGACTTTCCATAAATTCATGTCCTACGCCGTGAGACTTTATCAGAGGTGAAAATCCTTGAGATGTTGCCTCACGCCGTGAGTTCTGGCATGTAGGGTATACTATCTGATATCTTGAGACAAAGTAGTATTTATCTGCTTATGTGTGTATTATACCGGTACATTTATTGCTTACATGTAAATACATGTTAATCGTTTCTCACAAAGGCAAAGCCCAATTAAAACATGTGGGTATACAATATTTCCTTTCCGTATCATGTGATCTATTAATCCAGACAGACAGGCTGTTATATAGATGAGATATAATATTATCTGAGATAATAAAGAAAAAGTAACACAGCAGCTAAATAGTACAGTTTGACCTTAAATAGCAGCTAAAGAGTATACTTTAATACTTAATAGCAGCTAAAGAGAATACTTTAATACTAAAAAGCAGCTAAAGAGTATACTTTAAAACTAAATAGCAGCTAAAGAGTATACTTTAATACTAAAAAGCAGCTAAAGAGTATACTTTAAAACTAAATAGCAGCTAAAGAGTATACTTTAATACTAAATAGCAGCTATATGTTACACTTTGATATTAAATAGCAAAGTTTGATACCAAAAAGCAACTAATTAGTACAGTTTGATACTAAATAATAGAGTAAGATACAAAATAGCAAGTTAATAGTAATGTGCTTTTGGTTTGTTTGGTTTGGTTTGTGTGTTTTACGTCCTATCAACAGCCATGGTCATTTAAAGAAGTGCCAGGTTTTGGTAGTGGAGGAAAGCTGGAGTTCCCGGAGAAAAACCACTGACCAGCGGCCAGTAATGTGCTACTAAATAGCTAAATAGTACAGTTAGATACTAAATAGCTGCTGAATAGTAGTTTGTTACTAAATACATTAATTGTAGCAGCTAAAAGGTATTAGAATGATACTAATTAGCTGCTGAATAGTAGTATGTTACTAAATAGCAGCTAAAAGGTATAGTTTGATACTAAATGGCTGCTGAATAGTAGTGTGTTACTAAATAGCAGCTAAAAGGTATAGTTTGATACTAAATGGCTGCTGAATAGTAGTTTGTTATTAAATAGCTGCTGAATAGTAGCTTGTTACTTAATAGCAGCTAAAAGGTATTAGAATGATACTAATTAGCTGCTGAATAGTAGCATGTTACTAAATAGCAGCTAAATAGTACAGTCAGATACTAAATGGCTGCTGAATAGTAGTTTGTTACTAAATAGCTGCTGAATAGTAGTTTGTTACTAAATAGCAGCTAAATAATACAGTTAGATACTAAATGGCTGCTGAATAGTAGTGTGTTACTAAATAGCAGCTAAATAGTACAGTTATATACTAAATAGCTGTTAAAAGGTATAGTTTGATACTAAATAGCTGCTGAATAGTAGTTTGTTACTAAATAGCAGCTAAAAGGTATTAGAATGATACTAATTAGCTGCTGAATAGTAGTATGTTACTAAATAGCAGCTAAATAGTACAGTCAGATACTAAATGGCTGCTGAATAGTGGTTTGTTACTAAATAGCAGCTAAAAGGTATAGTTTGATACTAAATAGCTGCTGAATAGTAGTTTGTTACTAAATACATTAATTGTAGCAGCTAAAAGGTATTAGTTTGATACTTAATAGCTGCTGAATAGTAGTTTGTTATTAAATAGCTGCTAAAAGGTATAGTTTGATACTAAATGGCTGCTGAATAGTAGTTTGTTATTAAATAGCAGCTAAAAGGTATAGTTTGATACTAAATAGCTGCTGAATAGTAGTTTGTTACTAAATAGCAGCTAAATAGTACAGTCAGATACTAAATAGCTGCTGAATAGCAGTTTGTTACTAAATAGCAGCTAAAAGGTATTAGTTTGATACTTAATAGCTGCTGAATAGTAGTTTGTTATTAAATAGCTGCTAAAAGGTATAGTTTGATACTAAATGGCTGCTGAATAGTAGTTTGTTATTAAATAGCAGCTAAAAGGTATAGTTTGATACTAAATAGCTGCTGAATAGTAGTATGTTACTAAATAGCAGCTAAATAGTACAGTCAGATACTAAATAGCTGCTGAATAGCAGTTTGTTACTAAATAGCAGCTAAAAGGTATTAGTTTGATACTTAATAGCTGCTGAATAGTAGTTTGTTATTAAATAGCTGCTAAAAGGTATAGTTTGATACTAAATGGCTGCTGAATAGTAGTTTGTTATTAAATAGCAGCTAAAAGGTATAGTTTGATACTAAATAGCTGCTGAATAGTAGTATGTTACTAAATAGCAGCTAAATAGTACAGTCAGATACTAAATAGCTGCTGAATAGCAGTTTGTTACTAAATAGCAGCTAAAAGGTATTAGTTTGATACTTAATAGCTGCTGAATAGTAGTTTGTTATTAAATAGCTGCTAAAAGGTATAGTTTGATACTAAATGGCTGCTGAATAGTAGTTTGTTATTAAATAGCAGCTAAAAGGTATAGTTTGATACTAAATAGCTGCTGAATAGTAGTTTGTTACTAAATAGCAGCTAAATGGTATAGTTAGATACTAAATAGCTGCTGAATAGTAGTTTGATACCAAACAGCAGTAGTATTTTGAAACTTTTTATCAATATAGCGGTCAAGATATAAAATTCAATGCAATAAGTAAATTCAAAACAAGAATCAGATTTCCTAATTCTGGTTTACTACAACATTAAGTATAATAGAACCACAATGTTTTATACTGAAAATTCCTTCTATTGGAATCCAGGGCAGGGGGAATGCCAATTACCAGAGAATGAGAGAAAAAACAACAAAGAAACAAGAAAAACAATAATGATAAATATTCAGAACATTAACTAGCTTAGAAGAATTTTCCATTCATAAAAATCAGTTATGACCTGCCATTAAAAAAATACCCATTGTGACCTCTAAAGTAGAAGTCAGATAGTATCTGAGGTCCTCTATCAAATATTTATTTACAAAATATATCCGATTTCATTGATTTTGGACAGCAGATTTTGATATAACAAAGCGGTCACTGTGACAGTCACACAGAGGATGACTACTGTAACAGTCACTCAGAGGATGACTACTGTAACAGTCACCCAGAGGATGACTACTGTGAAAGTCACACAGAGGAGGACTACTGTGACAGTCACCCAGAGGATGACTACTGTTACAGTCACACAGAGGATAACTACTGTGACAGTCACACAGTGGATGACTACTGTAACAGTCACCCAGAGGATGACTACTGTGAAAGTCACACAGAGGATGAATACTGTGACAGCCACACAGAGGATGACTACAGTGACAGTCACACAGAGGATGACTACTGTAACAGTCACACAGAGGATGACTACTGTAACAGTCACTGGGACCCGGACAGTGTAGGCACATCTGTCCTACAGCCAGCAGCTGTGTAAAGTGTAGCACTTTATCTGTAGGAGTCCTATATCTTCACCAGTATATCTCATATTTGTACAGTCACTAACTATAACTGTATTTTATTTTAGTTCTGAAAATTTAAAATTGCAGAAATAGAATGTAAGTTTGGCATAGTATAGTGTGAAACTATATGAATATATATTTCAACTTTCCTTTTTAAAAATAATTATAAAGCAATTTTTTTCAGTTAATTCTTGTTGGCCCTGAGGGAAGCGCACAGGGGGTCTTAATTTAGGAAGAAGCTGAAGTACCTATAAAAAACCTATGTGGTCAGGCAAGTGAAAAAACCTTTGCATGTCCGACTGGGGATTCAAACCCTAACTGTATTGGTGATAGGCAAGGGCATTATCTACTGCGCTTCCTGACTGACCCAGCCCCTCCTCCCCAAAAATGAAAAGCAAAAAACGACTTGATATGATAATGTTGGTTATTTCATTTCCTGCCTTACTAAACCCTAACAAATTTCCTTTTTCCCCCCTTTTTTTTTACAATTCCTTTTATGTATTGCCAAACTTCTCTATAATGTCGACATTTTGTTTGACAAAGGGTTTGGTGTTGTTTAAATGTGTGAATTTGTCAGCTGGTGTCAATTACCTGGTCATTTCAAAAGGCATTCATACTGTGATACGTATGGAAATTATGTATTTCATAGTAAAGAGTAGAAAACAAATACTTTATTTACCGGAGGCCGGTGTATCCTCCAGAATGCTCTTTCCTGTTGGTCCCCTAACATCTTGTCTTGACGCTGTTTCTTCTTCAGTTCCCTGTCAAAGACAAAATTTCTCTGTGAGACAAAAGTTCCTAATGGCCCCTTAATTCTAATCCAATATACTTTTAATCCACACCCTTCGATACAATTGATATGATCCCTTTTCAGTCAGAGATTATAAGACTGCCATTGGCCAACATTTTACCACTGTGATATTTAAATCTGGGCTCTTTCTGCCATTGAAATTCTCTCTTTTTAATTGACAGGTTTTTACTATCCAGGTACATAGTTGTAAATAATATTTCATTTCAGAATACTAATAGAATGAAATGGAAATAACATAATTAAAATGATGAAAGTCTCAAGGTATTTTTACATCTTTTATAAATTTTACCAACTACAAAGTAAATGTCCTGGGAACAGGGTTGGTGCCTGCCATTATTTCATAATGAACTATTCCATCTTTTGAATTGGAAGAGTTCAAATGTGTCTTCAGGGGTGAATGATCAGTTAAAGCTCTTCTCCATTGGAGTGGGTACTCGTAATCCATGAATTCATGTACCCACAAAATGGTGTTTTATCAAGAAACCACGAAATTTGGGTCCCATGAAAATAACTGATTTTGCAGTAACTTAATTGAACCCTGTCGATAAAAACGAACTCAATAACAACACACAATAATGAATATCATTAACAAAACTGCAAAAACCTTTTTTTTTGGGGGGGCTAGTTTTGAATTGTTAAAATATGATATTCGCTGTCTACACTGACATTCACTCAATAACCCTTGTTCTGGTCAATTGAAGTAATTATCTCATAACCTTACAATATCATTTAACAAGTTTACATGAAGTCAACATCGATGCATGTGGGCAAGGGGTTCTGTATGCAAATTTTCCTCGAAGGTGACAAAATTGTTTGACATCATCAACAGCAGATGTGGGCGGAGTTAACAAAAGTTTATGTAAATTTCAGGCAGGCATTTTCTTATTGAACTTATGACACGTTAAAATAATTTCTATTTTGGTCAGGTTATGAGGTAATAACAGGCTAGGAAGAGTACCATATGTGGCTTTGTTATCTATCGGTTCAACAGGAATTGTCACCTCATCAGCTGATCCAAATTAGAAAACTATTCCCTAAATAGTCGCTAAATATAAAACAACTGTATTCCTTTAAGTTAATGTACAAAACGTGCTTATGAAATAGGCCGATACGCAATTACTTTATGTGGGTCACGTTAAAACTGTGATGGGTGTACGGAGAGTGTGATGATACAACGAATTACATAATACTCACTTGACTTGTTCTTCTGCTTGAGATTTAATGAAATCTTTCCTATCACAGAAAAATTTCAACAACTTCTCATATGCCTCCTGTAATACAAAAATATAGTCAATTATTCCATGTTTTCAAATCAAATACTCAAATATGATAGGTCAAAAGTTCTTTTTTCTATACCACTACCAGGAAGGGGAAAACAACGTCCTGCTCACCAGGATTTCAAGACAGGGAATACTATAGCGACGGTACATAACAGTGACAGAAAACTTGATAAACTGAAACATTTTCATTTGGAAAGAAACTGCATCGCAAAATTTTAAAATGTTGAATAGGTATTTATAATTAAACCTTCCTGATAAAAGCATAACATAAAATATCAAACCGTAAACTGTTCTATACAATAAATTTATTGAGAAATGGCATGCAGTCACATAGAAACTGATCAAAAAGGTAGATATCAGTGCCTGATTCCAGTACTGCTATACTTACATCCACTAACTTAGTGAAAGGAATTATACTGTATAACGGGGAACTTTAGCCCAGTCAAGTTTTTGCCATTCCCTAGTATAATCCATTTCAGTGCAGTATTACTTTCACCCTTCACACGTTACTACTTCGTATAGCATATTTGGTACAGGACAAAAGCTCACCTTTTCATGTGGCTCCAGTTCGTGTTTGTTCTTGTTGCGCATACTCCTCTTTTGTAAGTAGATTGCTGTAAGGTATATAGGTTACATGGAGACTTATAATATATATGTCAATGGAATTAAATATAAGTGAGATTTGTACATATTTTGCTATAATTTAAATGTCAAATTGACATTTGTAAACAAATTGCAGTAATTTAAGTGGTACATTGAAAATCGTATATAAATTTTATTTATTTTACAACAATTATGAAACAAGCTATATGCATCACTCTTGTTAGCCCGATTGATGGGGGGGGGCTGAATGTGGGCGGAAACCGGAGTACCCAGAGAAAACCCACATTGTGATTTGTATATATTTTCTGTAATTCAACATATTTATTGTGACCTTTATTTTAATCTACCTGAAGTTATTGTCATTTAACTCATTCACCCCTGAAGACACATTTAAACCCTTCCAATTCAAAGGTTGGAATAGTTCATTTTGAAATTTCAGGGGTGACTGAGTTAAAGGTGTATATAAACAGGAAGATAGAGCCAATGCCAACATGTGGGTGTTTTTTTAAACTTTTCTGTTTCTATATTTTCCATATTGGGATGGATCTCTTTTTTCAGTATCAGTGTGAAATACAAAATGCTTGTAAAACAAATTTCTCCAATAAAAGGTATACCAAATACAACAACAGAAACACTTTGAAATTGTTGATAAAAATACTTATAAGAGGTAAGATTTAGAAAACAATAGGTTTCTCACCATATTCCAAACTGTCTGCAGTTTTCTGCTTGCAAAATGGCCAATAAAATGGAGTCTGCAATGGAAAATAAAACATTTTTTTCATTTTTATGTTTTTTTTAAAATTCCATAGAAAATGACTTGTAAAAAAATGTATGGCTCCTGTCCTTCCTACATCTCACTGAGGAAAATTAGCCTTGATTTTAATGTCATGTCAAGTTTGAATGATTACATATATACAACATTTTTGAGATTTCTTTCAATCTTAGGCATCCCTTAACCCTTTCACCCCTATGTAACTTTAGTAGAGTCTACAATGCATTTATCTGGATGAGTCCATTTTGGTCTACAGTGGTGAAAGGGTTAAAGCTTCATTTCGAAGATAAAAAAAATTGTATGCAAAATTATATAATTGCTATTTATTCATTTGTAAAAAAAAAAAATGCTTATTAAATTTTCGATTGTCATAAATTACATATAATAGGAAATTGACAATCTGGATTTACAATGGGTAAAAAAATCTGACACCAAACAAACTGAAAGCAAATCGAAATTCAAAAACTAAAAAGCAAACGAGTATTGGTGTGATATATGCTACTTGTCAAGTTGATGGCATAGCCATTCAGTTTTGAAACATTATTGTCCGGAAACAATCATCCAATCAAAACAGAGAAAGTGCATGTAACCGCATTAAATGTCCGCTGAACACATTCATGCACCAAAGTTGACATAGTTATAGCTACCCTTCACCAATGCCCAACTCCAGTTAAAATCCAATCATACTAAAAGGAATATATGGCTAAGGACCAAAGCAGGAACCAGTCAAATGTAGGCCTGCAGCTCACAACAACAACCTACAGGTGCTGGACATACAAACACAGACACGATAGGTATAAGCCATGACAATTAGTACCTATAATATATACACTACAATCCTACGGGTGCTGGACATACAAAAACAGACACGATAGGTATAAGCCATGACAATTAGTACCTGTAATCTATACACTACAAACCTAGGGGTGCTGGACATACAAAAACAGACACGATAGGTATAAACCATGACAATTAGTACCTGTAATATATACACTACAAACCTATGGGTGCTGGACATACAAACACAGACACGATAGGTATAAAACATGACAATTAGTACCTGTAATATATACACTACAAACCTACGGGTGCTGGACATACAAACACAGACACGATAGGTATAAACCATGACAATTAGTACCTGTAATATATACACTACAAACCATATTTGACCTCTTTAAGAGTGCGGATACTCTTGGGCTACATTAATTAATTAGTCACATTATTGCCCTAACCCGCTGACCCCCAAACATACATATTATTTTGACCATTGCAGCTGAAGGTCTCCTTGTCCCATTTTCATTTTGAATTCCCCATTTATAAAGTGGTATATTGTTCTAAGAGATTAAGTTGGTTGCTTATATATTTTTATAATATTTTGTTTTATAAATTTCATGAATTATGAATTGAAAGAATGAAAAAAAAACAATTATGACAAACTTATTTTTTTCATATTCTAAACCCCTGGGGTACTGTAGCAGGCACCCCCATATAATATGGACAGATGTTTACTTAAATATTATAAACATTTTCGATGATTCCTGAGGCTTGTTTTAGGCAAAAATCTAACATGATCTATTTGGTTGGAAGGTTTTGTCAACGATGACTGGACAGGACCAAGTATAGATCCTGTAGCTGTGACATAATCTTAGAACAATGACTACTGAGTGGTCCCTGAAGGTAGATTTTATGAACGCTTGTGTGAAACTTCGTAAAAGTTAGGTCAAAACGTAAGTTGTGAGCCTGCAAATAAACCGAATGTTGACACGCAGAAAGACAAGATGGTGCCTATTATGGGAGAATCAAAAGGTGCTCAAACAACATGGTACTCTAAACACATGCATTTCGTTAAAATCAATGCAGCAGTTTCAGAGAAGTAGGGTAAAGATAAATGCGTCAATTTACAGAAAATACCACCCATCCACTGACAAATTTCTCCCTAAAAGTCATCAAGTTCTGGTACCTCAGGTTTGAAAAAACTATATACTTTGCAGTAGCTATAAAGTGTACAAAGGTAGTATTGTCCCACTTGTAATTGTCTCAGTCCAGTCACTATTCATCGATACATTAAATGTACAATCCTAAAAGTGTTTTTGTATACAATATGTATGATTGCCTGCGTTAGTATCATAACAGCTGATCATCCATTGTGTAGAAGACCAACACAGTACACAGATGACTACTGGCACAGCTGTATTATAATAGCCCATACCCTGCGAGGCCAACAGTAATTTCAGTATAATTAGCAGACCAACAATTACTGAATGACACTTTCCTTCCTTAACTTGTTTATCTTAACCAGATCAACATTTTTCAGAAAACTCATATATAATGAACATTCAATAATGATATTGTAATTTTAAGGAAATTTATCTAATGAGCATTTGTCTTTTTTGATGCTACTACTAATTGACACACAGTACAGAGTTCTATGTCTAAGTATTAACTGACTACTACTAATTGACACACAGAACTGAGTTCTATGTCTAAGTATTAACTGACTACTACTAATTGACACACAGTACTGAGTTCTATGTCTTTCTAAGTATTAACTGACTACTACTAATTGACACACAGTACTGAGTTCTATGTCTTTCTAAGTATTAACTGACTACTACTAATTGACACACAGTACTGAGTTCTATGTCTTTCTAAGTATTAACTGACTACTACTAATTGACACACAGTACTGAGTTCTATGTCTTTCTAAGTATTAACTGACTACTACTAATTGACACACAGTACTGAGTTCTATGTCTTTCTAAGTATTAACTGACTACTACTAATTGACACACAGTACTGAGTTCTATGTCTTTCTAAGTATTAACTGACTACTACTAATTGACACACAGTACTGAGTTCTATGTCTTTCTAAGTATTAACTGACTACTACTAATTGACACACAGTACTGAGTTCTATGTCTTTCTAAGTATTAACTGACTACTACTAATTGACACACAGTACTGAGTTCTATGTCTTTCTAAGTATTAACTGACTACTACTAATTGACACACAGTACTGAGTTCTATGTCTTTCTAAGTATTAACTGACTACTACTAATTGACACACAGTACTGAGTTCTATGTCTTTCTAAGTATTAACTGACTACTACTAATTGACACACAGTACTGAGTTCTATGTCTTTCTAAGTATTAACTGACTACTACTAATTGACACACAGTACTGAGTTCTATGTCTTTCTAAGTATTAACTGACTACTACTAATTGACACACAGTACTGAGTTCTATGTCTTTCTAAGTATTAACTGACTACTACTAATTGACACACAGTACTGAGTTCTATGTCTTTCTAAGTATTAACTGACTACTACTAATTGACACACAGTACTGAGTTCTATGTCTTTCTAAGTATTAACTGACTACTACTAATTGACACACAGTACTGAGTTCTATGTCTTTCTAAGTATTAACTGACTACTACTAATTGACACACAGTACTGAGTTCTATGTCTTTCTAAGTATTAACTGACTACTACTAATTGACACACAGTACTGAGTTCTATGTCTTTCTAAGTATTAACTGACTACTACTAATTGACACACAGTACTGAGTTCTATGTCTTTCTAAGTATTAACTGACTACTACTAATTGACACACAGTACTGAGTTCTATGTCTTTCTAAGTATTAACTGACTACTACTAATTGACACACAGTACTGAGTTCTATGTCTTTCTAAGTATTAACTGACTACTACTAATTGACACACAGTACTGAGTTCTATGTCTTTCTAAGTATTAACTGACTACTACTAATTGACACACAGTACTGAGTTCTATGTCTTTCTAAGTATTAACTGACTACTACTAATTGACACACAGTACTGAGTTCTATGTCTTTCTAAGTATTAACTGACTACTACTAATTGACACACAGTACTGAGTTCTATGTCTTTCTAAGTATTAACTGACTACTACTAATTGACACACAGTACTGAGTTCTATGTCTTTCTAAGTATTAACTGACTACTACTAATTGACACACAGTACTGAGTTCTATGTCTTTCTAAGTATTAACTGACTACTACTAATTGACACACAGTACTGAGTTCTATGTCTTTCTAAGTATTAACTGACTACTACTAATTGACACACAGTACTGAGTTCTATGTCTTTCTAAGTATTAACTGACTACTACTAATTGACACACAGTACTGAGTTCTATGTCTTTCTAAGTATTAACTGACTACTACTAATTGACACACAGTACTGAGTTCTATGTCTTTCTAAGTATTAACTGACTACTACTAATTGACACACAGTACTGAGTTCTATGTCTTTCTAAGTATTAACTGACTACTACTAATTGACACACAGTACTGAGTTCTATGTCTTTCTAAGTATTAACTGACTACTACTAATTGACACACAGTACTGAGTTCTATGTCTTTCTAAGTATTAACTGACTACTACTAATTGACACACAGTACTGAGTTCTATGTCTTTCTAAGTATTAACTGACTACTACTAATTGACACACAGTACTGAGTTCTATGTCTTTCTAAGTATTAACTGACTACTACTAATTGACACACAGTACTGAGTTCTATGTCTTTCTAAGTATTAACTGACTACTACTAATTGACACACAGTACTGAGTTCTATGTCTTTCTAAGTATTAACTGACTACTACTAATTGACACACAGTACTGAGTTCTATGTCTTTCTAAGTATTAACTGACTACTACTAATTGACACACAGTACTGAGTTCTATGTCTTTCTAAGTATTAACTGACTACTACTAATTGACACACAGTACTGAGTTCTATGTCTTTCTAAGTATTAACTGACTACTACTAATTGACACACAGTACTGAGTTCTATGTCTTTCTAAGTATTAACTGACTACTACTAATTGACACACAGTACTGAGTTCTATGTCTTTCTAAGTATTAACTGACTACTACTAATTGACACACAGTACTGAGTTCTATGTCTTTCTAAGTATTAACTGACTACTACTAATTGACACACAGTACTGAGTTCTATGTCTTTCTAAGTATTAACTGACTACTACTAATTGACACACAGTACTGAGTTCTATGTCTTTCTAAGTATTAACTGACTACTACTAATTGACACACAGTACTGAGTTCTATGTCTTTCTAAGTATTAACTGACTACTACTAATTGACACACAGTACTGAGTTCTATGTCTTTCTAAGTATTAACTGACTACTACTAATTGACACACAGTACTGAGTTCTATGTCTTTCTAAGTATTAACTGACTACTACTAATTGACACACAGTACTGAGTTCTATGTCTTTCTAAGTATTAACTGACTACTACTAATTGACACACAGTACTGAGTTCTATGTCTTTCTAAGTATTAACTGACTACTACTAATTGACACACAGTACTGAGTTCTATGTCTTTCTAAGTATTAACTGACTACTACTAATTGACACACAGTACTGAGTTCTATGTCTTTCTAAGTATTAACTGACTACTACTAATTGACACACAGTACTGAGTTCTATGTCTTTCTAAGTATTAACTGACTACTACTAATTGACACACAGTACTGAGTTCTATGTCTTTCTAAGTATTAACTGACTACTACTAATTGACACACAGTACTGAGTTCTATGTCTTTCTAAGTATTAACTGACTACTACTAATTGACACACAGTACTGAGTTCTATGTCTTTCTAAGTATTAACTGACTACTACTAATTGACACACAGTACTGAGTTCTATGTCTTTCTAAGTATTAACTGACTACTACTAATTGACACACAGTACTGAGTTCTATGTCTTTCTAAGTATTAACTGACTACTACTAATTGACACACAGTACTGAGTTCTATGTCTTTCTAAGTATTAACTGACTACTACTAATTGACACACAGTACTGAGTTCTATGTCTTTCTAAGTATTAACTGACTACTACTAATTGACACACAGTACTGAGTTCTATGTCTTTCTAAGTATTAACTGACTACTACTAATTGACACACAGTACTGAGTTCTATGTCTTTCTAAGTATTAACTGACTACTACTAATTGACACACAGTACTGAGTTCTATGTCTTTCTAAGTATTAACTGACTACTACTAATTGACACACAGTACTGAGTTCTATGTCTAAGTATTAACTGACTACTACTTATTGACACACAGTACTAAGTTCTATGTCTTTCTAAGTATTAACTGGCTACTACTTATTGACACACAGAACTGAGTTCTATGTCTTTCTAAGTATTAACTGGCTACTACTAATTGACACACAGAACTGAGTTCTATGTCTTGCTAAGTATTAACTGACTACTACTAATTGACACACAGTACTGAGTTCTATGTCTTTCTAAGTATTAACTGACTACTACTTATTGACACACGGCACGAAGTTCTATGTCTTTCTAAGTATTAACTGGCTACTACTAATTGACACAAAGAACTGAGTTATATGTCTTTCTAAGTATTAACTGACTACTACTAATTGACACACAGTACTGAGTTCTATGTATTAACTGACTCGATACGATAAAGCTTTAAACATAATGCCTGGTACCGGTAACAGCTCAATTGTTATTTTGTTGCTGTCCTTCAACTAATCTGAAATCTATTTACCAGTTCAAGAACCCATGTTCTCATGATCATTAAAAAATATACTTATCTAGTGACAAAATCAGACCTATCTGTACAATTTGTTCTGATTTTTTATGAAATAACCCACGCCTTGTCCATTTGTCAATTACATCGCATAACTTATAGGAATTTTTTAAATTCAATGGCAGCTTCATATCACTGGTAACAGTTCTGTGCTGAAACTGTAACACTATCAAGTAAATATTTGAAAAATCAAAAATAATCAATATTCATACGTAAATAGGTTTAAGTAAATATACTTAACACAAATGTAGATATATTTGAAGGCCAGTAAATCAATACACGCCTTCACACCTACACTTTACCATCCATACTGAAAGATATTTTAAAAGCCTGATGAAAGTTCAAAGTTCTCGGTATCCGACGTGAGCTTTTAATGCTGGATTATGTTATTGATTTTAAAACCTGACTTTCATACTAAATAGTTATAACTAACAAATTAAACACATGTGATGGGTTAAATCGTAATTTGAAAATAAATTATCAAATATGGAAATACTTCTCTGTGGTAAATTTGTTATTAAAAGATATTGGAATTTCGTGGCTTGCTAGGTTAACTACTGAACATTAAAACAACTCAATAAAGACTGTACTGGTGTATAATTTAGGCCAATTACTTCCTGTTCCAATGTTTCAAGTACCTCATTATGTCAATGCCGTCAACTATGGTTTCTGGTCAGAATCTATTTATATAATGAATCCTTGGCTTCGTTATATATTCAAGTGAAATGCAAGGCTATTCTTTAACCAGCATCAAACTATTTACATTAATTGATTCAACTTTGAACAGCGAAACGCTGGTACTTGAATCTTTTGAGTTTTTTCAGGGTTTCAATTATTAATGTAATTGATTATCTTTTTTTTTATGCTCATGGTGGTATGAATCCCGGTAGGTTACATAAATATTTACCAGGAAACCCATCAGTGTATAAACCTTGAAAAATGATTTCAATATACCCGGTATATCCACATTCTATAGTAGCTATTATTGACCTAAATATAAGTATTCTCTAATATTTGCGGAACTGAAGTGTCTGTATCCCAGTGCTTGTGAAAGCTTTATGTCACCTAAATGTTTGCTTATCATGTCAGGGTCTCACGTTATGTGAGGCACGAAAAGAAGCGTTCATGGCTATATGAAAGCAATTTCTTTAGGTAGTGTTGATATAGCAACTTGTAACAGAAATATTAATATAATTTATAAAAAAAACAGTCTGTCATCAAAAGTGACACTTTTAAGGAAATTGCAATATTTGTTTTTAAATTATAGATATGTATATACCGGTAGTTGAACTATGATATGTTGACAATGTGGGACCATGGAAAAACATGAAGATCAGTGGGGCACTTAGTATTCTCCGAATTAAAACGCATAGTAACGAACTATTGATAGACCAAAATCAACTTTAAAATTAACAGGAAAATAAGATATGATAATTTTGTGATAATGTTATTTGACTGTATAAATTTTCAAATGATTGTTCCCACAGAACCAGCTAGGATACATAATTAAAAGGTCAATGTTTAAATTTCAAAACTTATGATCTGCAAAATCCATGCAATATCAGCTATATGACGTCAGTATGGTCAGCGACCTACCTGGAATCTGTATTCAGTAGACCGGTCGTCTTTAATCGTGACAGTTTTCAGGTCTACAGGGTAGATGTAGCCGTACTGACACAGCAGGTTTGCTAGGTGTAAAGCCTCTTTCACACCCATCTCCTCCGTCTCAGACTCGGGGAACCGTCTTCTCAGCCATTCTATGATGTCACTTCCTACAAGTAGACAAGGAATGACAAAACATTACTTGACCTGCAAACCCTAGGTGAACTTAACTTAAACTGTTATGTCATCCAAAATAATTTAAGATAGGGTGAACAGACTAACATCTGTATTTCAACAGTGTGACCAGACAATTTTGAAAACATAATAACACTAACCTATTAACCCATTCACCCCTAAAATTTTTAACTGAACTTGCCATGTCTTTGATATGGTAAGGTTCCAATGTGACTTTGGAGGTGAATGGGTTAGAAAGCAATATCCAAATTATGTAGGCAGCACAAGGTCTATAGAGAAAATTAAATGGTGCCGGAAGTCGACTTACAGACTTTCCCTACATTTGTTGTTCTTTCACTATCCTTTCAAAGCACCTCATTATGATAACTGCCAAATATAAAACTATTGTTTTTCTGCATGCTATGGATATTTGTAGCAATAAGTCATGATGTAATTTTTTGTAATTAAGGACCCCTGTCTCACTGCAGATAAACCACTGGAGAGTTCCACTTGAGTTTCTTCTGTATCAACAGTAGTTATAATAGAATAGTTTCTATTCACAGAAAAAAATTAGTGATGGTTGCAAATTTAGAGAAGGGCAGCTATTAGAGAAAACAGGGTAGAATAATGGTCACACTTTGCTATCAGCAATTTATTATCATTGTTAGTGCTATTTATCCCTCAATAAATGGACACAGCTTTCTGGGATGAGTTGTGATGAGATCGTCTTATAAAGGTCAATGACTCTGTAAACATGGTACTGATCTGATTCCCCAGTAATCAGGTATGACAACCGTCAACGCTACAGGTCATCCCCTCAGCACCATACTAATTAGCATCTCAGCATACGCCTGCCGCATTCTCTTAGGCTATAAAACATGATGTAAATAGCATTCAGGTGGTACATGTATTTATATTAATTACAATCCCATTTTCACAGTTACATCACACTTGCTTGGTACCAACCAGTCTACAATTTAGCAAGAGGCCTGTTGGGCTTGTATGGCTCACCTGTTTTTCTTTTGTTATCTGAACTAGACAGAAGTTCAAATGTTTCCCCTTAAGGATTCCTGTCCCACTGCACTGTGATTTTCCCTATATACAGTAACCTCCCCTTAAGGATTCCTGTCCCACTGCCATGTGATTTTCCCTATATACAGTAACCTCCCCTTAAGGATCCCTGTCCCACTGCACTGTGATTTTCCCTATTTTCAGTAACCTCCCCTTAAGGATCCCTGTCGCACTGCACTGTGATTTTCCCTATATACAGTGACCTCTCCTTAAGGATTCCTGTCCCACTGCACTGTGATTTTCCCTATATACAGTAACCTCCCCTTAAGGATTCCTGTCCCACTGCCATGTGATTTTCCCTATATACAGTAACCTCCCCTTAAGGATCCTTGTCCCACTACACTGTGATTTTCCCTATATACAGTAACCTCCCCTTAAGGATCCCGTCCCACTGCACTGTGATTTTCCCTATATACAGTGACCTCCCCTTAAGGAGCCCTCTCCCACTGGAATGTGAGTTTCCCTATATACAGTGACCTCCCCTTAAGGAGCCCTCTCCCACTGGAATGTGAGTTTCCCTATATACAGTGACCTCCCCTTAAGGATCCCTCTCCCACTGCACTGTGATTTTCCCTATATCCAGTGCCCTCCCCTTAAGGATCCCTGTCCCACTGCACTGTGATTTTTCCTTTATACAGTAACCTCCCCTTAAGGATTCCTGTCCCACTTCCATGTGATTTTCCCTATATACAGTAACCTCCCCTAAAGGATTCCTGTCCCACTGCACTGTGATTTTCCCAATATACAGTGCCCTCCCCTTAAGGATCCCTGTCCCACTGCACTGTGATCTTCCCTATATACAGTAACCTCCCCTTAAGGATTCCTGTCCCACTGCACTGTGCTTTCCCCTATATACAGTGACCTCCCCTTAATGATTCCTGCCCCACTGCACTGTGATTTTCCCTATACAGTAACTTCCCCTTTATGATTCCTGTCCCTCTGCACTGTGATTTTCCCTATATACAGTAACCTCCCCTTAAGGATTACTGTCCCACTACACTGTGATTTTCCCTATATACAGTGACCTCCCCTTAATGATTCCTGCCCCACTGCACTGTGATTTTCCCTATACAGTAACTTCCCCTTTATGATTCCTGTCCCTCTGCACTGTGATTTTCCCTATATACAGTGACCTCCCCTTAAGGATCCCTGTCCCACTGCCATGCGATTTTCCCTATATGCAGTAACCTCCCCTTAATGATCCCTGTCCCACTGCACTGTGATTTTCCCTATATACAGGAACCTCCCCTTAAGGATTCCTGTCCCACTACACTGTGATTTTCCCTATATACAGTGACCTCCCCTTAAGGATTCCTGCCCCACTGCAATGTGATTTTCCCTATATACAGTAACCTCCCCTTAAGGATTACTGTCCCACTACACTGTGATTTTCCCTATATACAGTGACCTCCCCTTAAGGATTCCTGTCCCTCTGCACTGTGATTTTCCCTGTATACAGTTATCTCCCCTTAATGATCCCTGTCCCACTGCACTGTAATTTTCCCTTAATACAGTGACCTCCCCTTAAGGATTCCTGTCCCACTGCACTTTGACTTTCCCTATATACAGTGACCTCCCCTTAATGATTCCTGTCCCACTACACTGTGATTTTCCCTATAAACAGTGACCTCACCTTAATGATTCCTGTCCCATTTCACTGTGATTTTCCCTATATACAGTAACCTCCCCTTAAGGATTCCTGTCCCACTAAACTGTGATTTTCCCTATATACAGTGACCTCCCCTTAATGATTCCTGTCCCACTACACTGTGATTTTCCCTATATACAGTGACCTCCCCTTAACTTCCGTTTGGTTACAACTGTAGCACAATTGGGCTAAGACATTTTTGTAACAATCACCCGAAGAAGCTCAATACAGAGATATAGAGAGATAGTATAACAATATAAAATCCATGGATCAATTCCTGGTCTAGCCCCACTGATTTTTTTTACACTCAGAACACTGTTGTTAATTATCATTTATTTCATTCAACTTTATAATTTCTCATAAACGTCCCGCAGGGTATGGTTTTCTTTACAGAAATGATTTTCAAGGCTACAGTCATGCCTGAAAAACAGTTTGCAATGCCTAGTAACAAGTTTTCGCTGTGGTACGGGGATCCTTATGACGATGGTGGCTGCCACATATTTTTTCTTGACAATGAGAATTTACATGCATGACAACCCTTGGTAATGGTAATGACAGAAACATTTGCACAATGTTTACATCGATTTGCTGGGAATACATTAGTGCTGGGAATCGGTCTGATTTTGAAGATCGATTATCGGACATTCAAGATTGATCGGTATTCGATTATCGGTTGAAATAAAAAAAGAAAGTGTTTTCATTCCGGTGGCCGTCATTTGCCGTACTTCTGGATTTTGTCAGTTATAAATTTAGCCATACCTACAAAACACCGCACTGACCTTGATTACGTAATGACGTTATAGCTACCATGCTTGAATGATGGCATGATTCAAGCGAGAATCAACAAGAACGGGTGAAAGGGACGTTTCATTTTGGATTAAACTTGAAAAGCAACCATAGGTATCTTTAAGAAGTTCAGTTCTTCATGTCAAACCTACAAAAACGATCTTCTTCATGACAAAGTTTCAAACTAGATCTTTCATGTGCTAAATCGATTATCGAATCGACCTCATGTCAAGCTCGGTTTAATTGATGTTTCCGGTTATCGGTACACCACTAGAATACATGGTGGACATTTTGAATCAACCTACGAAATATCAGCACCTAGCTGTTCTGGGGCATTAGATCTTTATTCCTGTCAAGTCTTGTTACCATTTGCCCGGTTCAAGACAACCATTTTTTGAAAATATATTAATCCCATTTTCATCTTTTAAGCCACGCCCCTCAACCCCCTGCATTGTCACACCTTACATTTATGTAAAATTTGAAATCTTTTGGCTCAGAAAATTAGGTGAAAATGTTATAAGAATATATTTAGGGACAAACATGACAGATGCCATGCTACTGCATAAGACCACTTGGCCCTTCAGGCTAGGTGAGCTTTTTCAGATGCATTTCATTCGAATGGTAATACATATGTACATGCTAAAATCAATCCCCATTCTAAAGTTACATATCTCCTCCTGGAAGTCTTAAACCTGTACCTTTAAGTGTTTTGATTATTTAGACTGTAGGAATGACTGAACACCATATATAACCGGCTAACTATCATTGTGTAAGCGGTGATCTACAAATAGGCACACAGCTATATAAGTGTGAAGAGTGCTATATATGGCAGGTTAACCTCGTGTGTTTTTGAGAGGCTGACGTTGGTGATCGGTGTTACTGCCGAGTTCCTGGAATCCCCGATCAACCCCAATCAGGACCGGTGTTAATGTCGCTGTACAGGACCCTCAATCAATAATGTCTATTTTGGCGCGGACTTCTATGTGTCAAATATATCACAAATGAAATGAACAAACATGAATTACTTATAACGTGCGGTACTACAAGGAAATTACACTCCGAGGATCAGTGTAAAAAAGTACTGTACGGGATAAATAGACACCAAAGTTGTAGTGGAACTGTTTTACCATCAAGGTTGAAAAGAAACAAAACACAAGACATTTGTAATTACGTCTTGTGATAGATATTGGCTGCAAGTCGCCCTCCATCACCCACCCATAAAAAGACAAAACCATCTGAGTTACTGACAAGTAACACAAGATCCTCACTTCAATACAAAAACATGGTCAATTTTGATAGGCAAAGATCAAATTTGGCAATATTGATAGATTCTCTTCTCTTCTGTCTAAAAATATAATGTAAAACTTCAAAATGTATATCTCTGTTTGTTTATGGTGTAAAAGGATTATGATTCACAATAATGAGTCATATCATCAAGTGCAAGTCATTTGCAGCATTATGACCCATATTTGTAACTTGTTGAGTAATTCAAGGAGCAAAGTTTCAATCTGGCAACAGACAGTGGAATCTGTGATAGAATCAGGATGTTTTAAGCAGAAGCCTAGTTGTAGTCCTTTACATATTAAGTCCATATTCAAGTTCCATGCAGAAAAAGAAACAAACGTTACGTTCCCATTATCAGACTAATGAAAAAGACCTCTGACTATGCTCTTAACATATTCACCCCTGAAATTTCAAAATAAACTTTTCTAACCTTTGAATTTGAAGAGTTCAAATGTGTCTTCAGGTGTGAATGAGTTAAAATGTTGAGTATAGGTTGTCCTTTTTCCTAGAAATGTTGCTCACAGCCATGCTGGTCTAGTTGGAACATTTGACCTCCACGTTTGGCGGACATTTTTTTTAGTGTGAACAGACCATCAACAAGTTACTGGTTGTTTTCACTCAAAAGGTAGAATAAGTAATCTTCTCCAAAGACACTAACATTTCACAGCTGCAATATAACTGGAGGTTTTATGTTTGGATGATTACCTGAATATCCTACGGACTAACTTTATGAGAATAGCTGATCAGTATTCAGGGCAACAGGTTCTTTGTTGGATCCTCAGCCGAACTTGTACCCACGACTTGGGTTAACAGTTCAGATGAGGGTCCGACAAAATACTGGTCGCCAGAAATAATTTTTGGTTTGGTTTACTTGTGTTTTATGTCCTATTATTAGCTATGGTCATTTAAGGAAGTGCTAGGTTTTGGTGGTGGAGGAAAGCCGAAGTTCCTGGAGAAACCCATCGACCTACGGCCAGTACCTAGCGACAGCCCCACGTAGGTCTCGAACCCGCGACCCAGTGGTAGAGGGCTTTGAGTGGAAGCAGAATGTTGGACGCCTTAACCACTTGGCCATTGCGGCCCCCACCAGAAATACAAGTCACCAAACTATTGCCCTCAACTTAAGGCTTTGGGCAACAATCTCGTCTTCGGATTCTGTAAATCACCCATTGACCTCAACCCAAGTTAATAACTGTATAAACTGCAAATACACATGAGTAATGTCCATACATGTTGTCCTACTGTGTACTAGTCTGTGGAGATATAAGTATAACACTTTACATATGAACAGCCACATCTGTAAGAAATGATGTGTGAAACATACATACCAAGTAGTATATCAACGATGCCTCCTTAAGGGCCATTATGAAACCCCTTGACATTTGATCCTGATCATATAACATTCTTATAATTTCCCAGTGGGCACGTTGTATATAATTCTTTGACCTTGACCTTATTTGTGACCTCATTAACGGAGTTGGATAACACTTTCAGCACATTTCATACTAGAACATTATACAAAACCATAAACAGCAGCAAATGAAAATATAGACACTACTAAATTATAATCCTACTTGTACTAACACACAGACCGGTCTACAAACGATCACTGATAGTTACTGGACCAGGAGTTTGGGACGTAACAATCCAGAAGCTATATAGTGACAGTAACTGGATTATAGACTGTCTGTACATACTGATCCACAAACCATCACCAACAGTAAATACCAAGGAGACTCGAACACATTCACCCCTGCAATTTCATAATTAACTATTCCAACCGTTCAAATGGAAGAGGCCAAATGTTTCCTAAGGGGTGAATGAGTTAAGGCCATAAATCCTTATTCATAAACCATTTCAACAAAAGTTACTGGATAAAACATTTAGGTCATAGATAACTGATACACAAAACTTAATGATCAATGCTTTAGGACAGAGATACACAATTGATTCATATACTGAGCATAGATACCAACAACAAAAGATTACAGTAAAACATAGATTGAGCACTACTATTCTAAAGTTCAGTGAATTATTAACAAGAACACACACATACTTCATCACTATACTGCTTTGTTATTCAACCTCAAACAAATGAATCCTTAATCACTGTTCACCACAATCAAATGCTCGCCATACAACTACATACATAAACAGTAGCTTAACTCATTCACCCCTGAAATTTCATAATAGACTATTCCAACCTTTGAATTGGAAGAGTTCAAATGTGTCTTCAGGGGTGAATGAGTTAATGCAGCCAAAAGATCCAAACAAACTTTGAGGCTCCACCACTGGGTTGCGGGTTGAAGACCTATGTCGGGCAATTGCCAGATAGTGGCTGCAGGTTGGTGGTTTTTCTAGCTGGTATAATAGGAAGTACAAACAAACAAAACCAAATTTTGAGGGAAAACAAGAATTAAGCAGAAATTTATTTGTAAACTTCTGAAGTACACACTTTCCATAAAATATAGGATATAAGTCTGGACAAGTAAATGACACCAACTTATACGTAAATCAAAAATTTATTTCATTCTAAGGAAGTTGCCTGAGATACCAGACTCTCCAATCTTTGTTCCCTGACACCCACTGTACCCCCAGTATATTAAACCTATAGTTTTTTCTTTCTAAAAAGCAACATTTGCGCTAATTAATGACTTTAGGTGCTCATTGGTTTCGCCAATTAAAGAATTTGTTTATAAGTCCCAGCTTCCACCTTTGTTCTGCTAAATTTTGATTGTGCTAAAATAAATATACTTACAGTACCAGATTTTGATTGCATCAAGTTAAAAGCAGATATTCTATCAAAGGTATAAAAACTATTAATCTGTATACTGGAGATATTGGTTTCAGTGAACCTGCTCACGCAGCAGTCCACGGCAACCATTACCAGGTATATATAGAATCATCAGGTAACTGTAATGAGGTAAGCAATTGAATTAATTAGCTTTATTGATGAATGTCGACTGGAGTGTTAGAGTGTAGTTATCAATTACAAACTACGCACCCACCCCATTTACAGTACCAATATCCCTCAAGATATTCCTACAATCAATGCCTCGATTGTCCGCACACCAATATCAACTACAGACTGATGCTGCTCTGGCAGTGGGTTGTCCCCGGTTACCTGTAGGCAAAGTGGATCCTCTGACGTCATTATCTACTTAACCACAATTTAACTGTTGTGCACAAACACATTTTCAATAAATAAATAATAGTTATATTTTTAGCCCAATACCAATTCTACCGTCTTACTTTTTCAACCTGTACATATTCTAGCTTGATTATGAGTTCACTTCAATAATGCATCTGTTTTCTATTGAAATATTAAAATTACTTTTCTATTTAACTGCTTTATCTTTTTAATCAATCTTGACATGTGGTAATACATTGGTTTTTAAAAGTAGAATACAATACTATTGTTTCTATAAGTTCATTATACATTCCAATTACATGATTACACCTCTAATTAGTAAGTGTGTTATATATCCTAACATAATTAATACACCTCTAATTAGAGATGTGATCATTTAATTCCAATGTAGAATAAACTACTTCATTTCATTACACATCCTTTTAACCTTATTCCATCTCTTATACAAATACAAGATGTCCAACAGGCCTGCATCACTTAGTATATAGCCTTATATGTATATCTGTGTAATTAAGTAGGTCAAGGTCAAATTAAGGAAAACAAACTTGATACTAAGCAAACTTACACTACATGTACATGCCAAATTTGATTATGATTCTTTATTAGATGATATTAAATTCATTTACTCAAATGACCTTCAAAGTGGGTCTAGGTCTTTTCTTTGAACAAACTTGGTAGCTAATGTTACCTTAGCAAGCCACAGACCAAAATTTGCTATTTTATGCCTGAAGTTTTAAATTTATTTGACCCCTCTCATTCATGAAATAAGGTCAAGGTGATTTTACAGAAAAAATGACGGTCCTTTTCCCACCAAGCTACATGCCATATACCATGTCCTACACTCCATAGATCTTTGGAAGTCATTTGACACAATTGATACCTGTGACCTTGAGAGTTGGTCAAGGTTATTTATTCCAACAAAGTTGAGATATATTCACCCTAGAATGCTACAGGTAAATATCAACAAGGCCTTTTCAATCTTTAGAAGTAGTTTGAATATTTAAACAAATTTGACCTCTGGTATATTCTATATGCTGGGAAATTTATCATGACAGCGAAAATTAATACAAAGTTCAGTCCATAGAGTAATCACCATGTGAAGGGCGAAATTTACATAGGGTGAAAGCTGCCCAGTAAACAGTAGACAGCAGGTTATATAATTTATTTGAAGAGACTTGTTAACCCTTCACTGCAGCAACACTGGTTTGAATATCATGAACTCATTCACCCCTGAAGACACATTTGAACTCTTCTAATTCAAAGGTTGCAATAGTTCATTATGACATTTCAGGGGTAAATCAGTTAATCTTGGCATTATGGGTCTTTTCATTAAAAGAATTTGTGTTTGAACTTTAAGATATTTGATCTGTTATGTGGAAAGTAGGTCAAGGCCATACATTTAAAATAAACTAAGTAGCTGTCAACCCTGCAAGATACAACCTTTGTATCAATACTCCATACATTATGGATCTGAAGAAGATTCTGTAGGTGAAATAAAAAGGTGAAGCTGAACCACAGACGCCACCACGTAAGCGGACAGGCACTCGGCACTAGGGGACCTAATGAAGGTTATATATATACTGTCACAGATAGTACTAATAAAACATGATAGATGTTTTACTTTAACAGTAAGTATCCTAACATACTGATCAGAAGTTACATACTAGAAAGAAGAATGAACCCATGATACACAGCTATTGACGACCACATTATTTTTAAACTGACAAACACTTCACATTTAACTGTGACGTAACTATGCAGTACATTTTCATTTATTGATTGTCTCATGAACACTCAATACTTATCCAAAGCTCTGTATAGGGAGAACAACGCTCCTCCCTAATACTTCTTATCCTCGTTATAAAACTTAAGGATCCCTGTCCCTCTGATACTGTGTTTTTTCCTATATACAGTAACCTCCCCTTAATATCGGTTTTTGATGTAACTGTAGCACAGCTGGGCCAGGACACTGTCTTTGATCAGGAAGCTCAGTCTGTTAGAGATAGCATAACAATCTGAAGACCAGGGTTCAAATCCGGTCCAGTTTACACTGAGAACACTATTGTTGATTATATTTTGTTTATTTCGTCTTTATCTTTTTTTCGTAGAAGTGTGGCAAGGTATGGTTTTCTTTTCATAAAAGATTTACGAAAGTTGTAGTGATGCTGGGAAAACATTTTCAAATGCTTTTAAAGTTACCTTTTTTAAGGTACGAGCATCCTTAACCCTTTCACCACTGTAGACCATAAAGGACTCATCCAGGTCAATGCATGGTAGAGTCTACTAAAGTTACAAAGGGGTGAAAGGGTTAGGCTGTTCCAGGCTATCGCCCACTTTGTAAGAGATGTTAGCCTGTACTCACAGCTATAAGTATAAGGTTTACTTGAAAGAGATGATAAAACTTCTGGTAATTCTTTCATGTTTAAAAACATTGTTTGGTCAATATCACGCCACACAAGTGACTAAGTGAGGTAGTGTAGGCCATTGTCACACTACATTGTAGAAGATCATTGTTCTTTATTAAACTGCACCTTTATACTTATTGGTCTGAACAGTGCATTATACACAGTACGTACATACAGACAAAACTCAGATACGGAGAAGAGAATTTTCATAGATAATTCACATCTTTCTAGTTTGATATTTAATTCAATAGTTCTAATCGTCTATAAACATCCTTGTTAAATTATCACAAAACAATATATAAAACACAGACCAGCATGCAATAGACATTTGAGTGTAAAATAAAAAACTTATCTTCCACACCTCATTTCAGTATTAAACCCTTTCACCCCTACCGTATGTAACTTTAGTAAACTCTTCCATCCTTTGATCTAGATGAGTCCATTATGGTCTACAGTGGTGAAAGGGTTCAAACAAAGTGGATTGCATTTCATCATTTTTTTAAAGAGAATTAACCCCTTTGTGTCTCTAAAATGACCAGAAAAAATGATCAATTCATTTTGATTTTAGTTTAAAAATATGATTTTTTATTAATCATCAAACATATGTATAACCTATATATGATTTAAGAAGGATGGAAAAATAACCTTAGAATTTTGAAACAGAACAAACCCTGAAGCTGACAGATATAATCACGGCGTAAGGTACAATATTTAACAACAAAAATAATAAATAAATAAAAATGGTCTTACCTGAGAATATTTTCCTATCCACTAGAGGATGTGTTTTCCTGTTTCTACTCGTAATGCCTTTGTCATCCTGTTGCATATTCTTTATAATCGCCTCCATCTGAAACGGCAAATCAGGACTTGAAAGTACAAATGAGTATATTTTTTCCATTTCAAATGACAAAACAGGAGTTTCAATCGTGCACTCTGGTGACAAAATAATACTTTCACTTATTTCCTCCAACACAGGGCTATCCATTTCTCCTGTCACAGATGATGAACATTCCGGGCTACTGATTCTGTCCGTTGGTAAAGATGACAAGGAGTTCTCCATTTCTGCAGTAAATATTACTTAGTTTCCCAATCCAGGGTGCTTTGAGGTGCTACAAAATGTGAATCCAACTTTGATATCCCTACCACCTTCTGCTTAGCGATTATATAATGTTGCCATGAGCAATTTACGTGCTACAAAATGTGAATCCAACTTTTATATCCCTACCACCTTCTGCTTAGCAATTATATAATGTTGCCGTGAGCAATTTACGTGCTACAAAATGTGAATCCAACTTTTATATCCCTACCACCTTCTGCTTAGCGATTATATAATGTTGCTGTGATCAATTTACGTGGGGAGAGTTGCCCAGGGAAAGTTGCCAGCCTCTGCATATGGTCAAAAAATATTGTAGGTGTTCCAACTCAAATGACACACACAAAAAAATCACCTAGAGCTGTCTAACAACTTTATTTTCTTTTAAACAGTCCGGGTTGAATGGGAACTTCGTTATTTCTATCAGATTTGTCTTTTACTCGTTCATCACCTAAACAAATAAGTCTGTTAATTTGTTTATGACAAGTAATATTTTCATAAGGGAGAAGTCATAGATGAATAATATTGTATTGTTTAACCCTTTCACCCCCATATAACTTGAGTAGATACTATCATGTATTGATCTGGATGAGTCCATTATGGTCTATAGTGGTGAAAGGTTAAGGATCAATTTAATATCCCGGCTGAATTATGATCCAGCTCTGGTTGCCTTACACTTCCACATTCAAAACTGATATGGTCTCGTCTTGCTCAGCAGTTTTAGATGGGACAAACATGGACTAACATTGAATTTGAATAGAACAAACACTAAAAATCCAATTTTTTAGTAAGATCAAGTGTTCCAAACATTTTTGTTACATTTGTACAACAAATCGAATTTATAGCAAACATACAAAGGGAACTAAGAAATAATCTTCTTCAAACAAAAACTTAGAAAGAACATTTCTGTAATGAGCTTGATAAATGTATTCTGTGTCATTTAACCTGGGTGAACTAATAAGTGTATTCTGTGTCATTGAACTTGGGTGAACTAATAAGTGTATTCTGTGTCATTGAACTTGGGTGACCCAATAAATGTATTCTGTATCATTTAACCTGGGTGACCCAATAAGTGTATTCTGTGTCATTGAACTTTGGTGACCTAAAACGTGTATTCTGTGTCATTTAACCTGGGTGACCTAATAAGTGTATTCTGTGTCATTGAACTTTGGTGACCCAATAAGTGTATTCTGTGTCATTGAACTTGGGTGACCCAATAAGTGTATTCTGTGTCATTGAACTTGGGTGACCCAATAAGTGTATTCTGTGTCATTGAACTTGGGTGACCCAATAAGTGTATTCTGTGTCATTGAACTTGGGTGACCCAATAAGTGTATTCTGTGTCATTGAACTTGGGTGACCCAATAAGTGTATTCTGTGTCATTGAACTTGGGTGACCCAATAAGTGTATTCTGTGTCATTGAACTTGGGTGACCCAATAAGTGTATTCTGTGTCATTGAACTTGGGTGACCCAATAAGTGTATTCTGTGTCATTGAACTTGGGTGACCCAATAAGTGTATTCTGTGTCATTGAACTTGGGTGACCCAATAAGTGTATTCTGTGTCATTGAACTTGGGTGACCCAATAAGTGTATTCGGTGTCATTGAACTTGGGTGACCTAATAAGTGTATTCTGTGTCATAAAACTTGGGTGACCCAATAAGTGTTTTCTGTGTCATTGAACTTGGGTGACCCAATAAGTGTATTCGGTGTCATTGAACTTGGGTGACCTAATAAGTGTATTCTGTGACATACTTTGCTAGAATGACCCAATAAGTGTATTCAGTTACACACTTTTTGAGAATGACCCAATAAGTGTATGCAGTGTCATTGAACTTGGGTGACCTTATAAGTGTATTCAGTGACATACTTTGCTGGAATGACCCAATAAGTGTATTCAGTGACATACTTTGCTGGAATGACACCCTTTGCTGGAATGACCCAATAAGTATATTCAGTGACACACTTAACTGGAATGACCCAATAATTGTACTCTGTGGAGTTACCCTTAATAAGTGTTTACAGTGACCTACTTAGTAAGAATGACCCTATAAGTGTTGTCTATGACATGCTTTCTATTCTGTAACACGCTTAGCTGGAATGACACAAAAAATGAATAAAGTGACATTTCAAATTTAGTCTTTCAAAACTAATATGTGCAACACTGCTGGCACAGTGCTATACCATACAATGACGTATGTATTATACACCTATAAAATATGAGATTTTGACTAATAACACAATGCCCCTATTATAAAGGCTATACTAACTGTTCCTAAGAAGATATCCGGCCCGGTAGTAACATCACCTAATCATTTTACCACTGAAACTCATCCATTCAACAACAAAAGTTTAAATATTTCCTTTCAAAACAAATCTACTTAACTGCTTTAATCAAAATTCATCTTTGCAGAACGTAACACCTTCACCCCTAAAAAACAACACCATTGAGGCTGTGATCAATAATATAGTATATTTGTCTTTCTCTGACAGTCTGTTAGACGCAGCCTGTGAAACATGAGTGGGTTTTAGCACCTGACAAGTCCTGTACTGCATTGTGTACTATACAACTCATCATTTATACATCTTGAATGTATGAACACTTTCTGGGGGATGACAGAAATCCTCAATCCATTAAAAATACATGTGTAAACTACCTCGCACCACTTACACGAGGAAGTTATTGATCAATTATAGACACAATAATACATGTACCAAGCTGTATCAGTAAGTTTCTTTATCATTCACATATATATATTATCCGGATCACAATACGTACAAACACTTTTACATCAAAACAGTTTATATATAAATGAGAAGTTTTAAACCTTACAACACAGGCAAAATGTCTACAGGGATTTTTGGCATTAATTTGGGCAAATAAAAGCCAGATACAGTCAATGTCATTTTCGATAGAATAGGAATCAAGTTTTCTCCTATAGATTGCACCCGAGTTTCTAGATTTATACCTCCCCCCCCCCTCCCCACACAAAATGTAAATGATATCCTGGGGGTGGGGGTGG